>NW_027098521.1:0-23262 GCF_019320115.1 Miscanthus floridulus | reverse complement strand
ATTGTTTGCGCTAGACAGAGATGAGAAATCATTTTGGATGCACCTGATGGTACCACTAGGTGACGTGGCTCAAGTGGAAGCTCGTTTCAGTCTGTTTGGAGATAGTGCTAATCTTGACGCAAGATAGGTGCATGGATTGCTTTGAACATACATAGGCTGAAAATCATTTTGGACGCACCCGATGGAACTCCTAGGTGACGTGGGTCATGTGGAACCTCACTTCTTTCCTTATGGAGACATTGTTAGTGTCGGTGTAAGATTGGTGCATGGTTTTGCGCTAGACGTACCATAGGCTTAGAAATCATTTTGGACACACTCGATGGTACCACTAGGTGATGAGGCTCAAGTGGAAGCTCGTTTCGGTCCGTTTGGAGATAGTGCCAATGTTGACGCAAGATAGTTGTACGGTTTGCGTCGAACGTATCATAGCTCAAAAATCATTTTGGACGCTTCCGATGGAACTCCTCGGTGACGTGGGTCAAGTGGAATATCGCTTCTTTCCATTTGGAGACAGCGTTGTGTCGGTGCAAGATAGGTCATTGTTTACGCTAGACATAGGATGAGAAATCATTTTGGACGCACCTGATGGTACCACTAGGTGACGTGCTCAAGTGGAAGCTCGTTTCAGTCTAGTTTGGAGATAGTGCTAATCTTGACGGCAAGAATAGGTGCATGGTTTGCGTCGAACATACATAGGCGAGGAAATCATTTTGGGACGCAACGCCGATGGAACTCCTAGGTGACGTGGGTGATGTGGAACCTCACTTCTTTCCTTAATGAGAGACAGTGTTTCTGTCGGTGTAAGATTGGTGCATGGTTTGCGCTAGACGTACCATAGGCCCAAAAAATCGTTTGGACACACTCGATGGTACCACTAGGTGATGAGGTCTCAAGTGGAAGCTTGTTTCGGTCCGTTGGGATGATAGTGCCAGATGTTGACGCAAGATAGTTGTACGTTTGCGGCGAACGTATCATAGGCTCAAAAATCATTTTGGACGTTCCGATGGAACTCCTAGGTTGACGTGGGTCAAGTGGAATATCGCTTTCTTTCCATTTGGAGACAGCGTTAGTGTCGGTGGCAAGATAGGTGCATTGTTTGGCGCTAGACATAGGATGAGAAATCATTTTGGCTGCACCTGATGGTACCACTAGGTGACGTGGCTCAAGTGGAAGCTCGTTTCAGTCTGTTTGGAGATAGTGCTAATCTTGACGCAAGATAGTTGGCTTGGTTTGCGTCGAACACATACATAGGCTGAGAAATCATTTTGGACGCACCCGATGGAACTCCTAGGTGACGTGGGTCATGTGGAACCTCACTTCTTTCCTTATGCAGATAGTGTTAGTGTCGGGCAAGATAGGTGCATTGTTTGCGCTAGAGATAGGCTCAGAAATCATTTTGGACGCACCGGATAGTACCACTCGGTGACGTGGCTCATGTGGAAGCTCGTTTCAGTCTGGTTTGGAGATAGTGCTAATCTTAACCGCAAGATAGGTGCACGGTTTGCATCGAACATACATAGGATGGGGAAATCATTTTGGACCGACCCGATGGAACTCCTAGGTGACGTGGGTCATGAGGGAACCTCACTTCTTTCCTTATGAGACATTGTTAGTGTCGGTGCAAGATTGGTGCATGCTTTGCGTTAGACAGTACCATAGGCTCAGAATTATTTTGGACGCACTCGATGGTACCACTAGGTGATGAGGGTCAAGTGGAAGCTCATTCTGATCCGTTTGGAGATAGTGCCAATGTTGACGCAAGATAATTGTACGGTTTGCGTCGAACGTATCATAGGCTCAAAAAATCGTTTGGACGCATCTGATGGAACTCCTAGGTGATGTGGGTCAAGTGGAATATTGCTTTCTTTCTATTTGGAGACAGTGTTTGTGTCGGTGCAAGATGGTCATTGTTTGCGCTAGACATAGGCTGAGAAATCTTTTGGCACGACCTGATGGTACACTACTAGGTGATGTGGCGCAAGTGGGAGCTCGTTTCAGTCTGTTTGGGAGATTGTGCTAATCTTGACGCAAGATAGGTGCACGGTTTGCGTAGAACATACATAGGGCTTGGGAAATCATTTTGGACGCACCCGATGGAACTCCTAGGTGACGTGGGTCATGTGGAACCTCACTTCTTTCCTTATGGAGACAGTGTTAGTGTCGGTGCAAGATTGGTGCATGGTTTGCGCTAGACATACCATAGCTTAGAAATAGATTTTGGACGCACTCGATGGTACCACTAGGTGATGAGGCTCAAGTGGAAGCTCGTTTCGATCCGTTTGGAGATAGTGCCAATGTTGACGCAAGATAGTTGTACGGTTTGCGTCGAACGTATCATTAGCTCAAAAATCGTTTTGGACGCCACCGATGGAACTCCTAGGTGACATGGGTCAAGTGGAATATCGCTTCTTTCCATTTGGAGATAGTGTTAGTGTCGGTGCAAGATAGGTGCATTGTTTGTGCTAGACATAGGCTGAGAAATCATTTTGGACGCACCTGATGGTACCACTAGGTGGTGTGGCTCAAGTGGAAGCTCGTTTCAGTCTATTTGGAGATTGTGCTAATCTTGACGCAAGATAGCTGCATGGTTTGCGTCGAGCATACATAGGCTGGGAAATCATTTTGGACGCACCCGATGGAACTCCTAGGTGACGTGGGTCATGTGGAACCTCACTTCTTTCCTTATGGAGACAGTGTTAGTGTCGGTGCAAGATTGGTGCATGGTTTGCGCTAGACATACCATAGGCTCACAAATCATTTTGGACGCACTCGATGGTACCACTAGGTGATGAGGCTCAAGTGGAAGCTCGGTTCGGTCCGTTTGGAGATAGTGCCAATGTTGACGCAAGATAGTTGTATGGTTTGCGTCGAACGTATCATCGGCTCAAAAATCGTTTTGGACACTTCCGATGGAACTCCTAGGTGACGTGGGTCAAGTGGAATATCGCTTCTTTCCATTTGGAGACAGCGTTAGTGTCGGTGCAAGATAGGTGCATTGTTTGCGCTAGACATAGGATGAGAAATCATTTTGGATGCACCTGATGGTACCACTATGTGACGTGGCTCAAGTGGAAGCTTGTTTCAGTCTATTTGGAGATAGTGCTAATATTGACGCAAGATAGGTGCATGGTTTGCGTCGAACATACATAGGCTGAGAAATCATTTTGGACGCACCCGATGGAACTCCTAGGTGACGTGGGTCATGTGGAACCTCACTTCTTTCCTTATGGAGACAGTGTTAGTGTCGGTGCAAGATTGGTGCATGGTTTGCGCTAGACATACCATAGGCTTAGAAATAGATTTGGACGCACTCGATGGTACCACTAGGTGATGAGGCTCAAGTGGAAGCTCGTTTCGATCCGTTTGGAGATAGTGCCAATGTTGACGCAAGATAGTTGTACGGTTTGCGTCGAACGTATCATTGGCTCAAAAATCATTTTGGACGCCACTGATGGAACTCCTAGGTGACATGGGTCAAGTGGAATATCGCTTCTTTCCATTTGGAGACAGTGTTAGTGTCGGTGCAAGATAGGTGCATTGGTTGCGCTAGACATAGGCTGAGAAATCATTTTGGACGCATCTGATGGTACCACTAGGTGACGTGGCTCAAGTGGAAGCTCGTTTCAGTCTGTTTGGAGATAGTGCTAATCTTAACGCAAGATAGGTGCATGGTTTGCGTCGAACATACATAGGCTGAGAAATCATTTTGGACGCACCCGATGGAACTCCTAGGTGACGTGGGTCATGTGGAACCTCACTTCTTTCCTTATGGAGATAGTGTTAGTGTCGGTGTTAGATTGTTGCATGGTTTCCGCTAGATGTACCATAGGCTCTGAAATCATTTTGGACACACTCGATAGTACCACTAGGTGATGAGGCTCAAGTGGAAGCTCGTTTCGGTCCGTTTGGAGATAGTGCTAATGTTGACGCAAGATAGTTGTACGGTTTGCGTCGAACGTATCATTGGCTCAAAAATCATTTTGGATGCCACCGATGGAACTCCAAGGTGACGTGGGTCAAGTGGAATATCGCTTCTTTCCATTTGGAGACAGCGTTAGTGTCGGTGCAAGATAGGTGCATTGTTTGCGCTAGACATAGGATGAGAAATCATTTTGGATGCACCTGATGGTACCACTAGGTGACGTGGCTCAAGTGGAAGCTCATTTTAGTCTGTTTGGAGATAGTGCTAATCTTGACGCAAGATAGGTGCGTGGTTTGCGTCGAACATACATAGGCTGAGAAATCATTTTGGACGCACCCGATGGAACTCCTAGGTGACGTGGGTCATGTGGAACCTCACTTCTTTCCTTATGGAGACAGTGTTAGTGTCGGTGTAAGATTGGTGCATGGTTTGCGCTAGACATACCATAGGCTTAGAAATCGTTTTGGACACACTCGATGGTACCACTAGGTGATGAGGCTCAAGTGGAAGCTCATTTCGGTCCGTTTGGAGATAGTGCCAATGTTGACGCAAGATAGTTGTACGGTTTGCGTCGAATGTATCATAGGCTCAAAAATCATTTTGGACGCTTCCGATGGAACTCCTAGGTGACGTGGGTCAAGTGGAATATCGCTTCTTTCCATTTGGAGACAGCGTTAGTCTCGGTGCAAGATAGGTGCATTGTTTACGCTAGACATAGGATGAGAAATCATTTTGGATGCACCTGATGGTACCACTAGGTGACGTGGCTCAAGTGCAAGCTCGTTTCAGTCTATTTGGAGATAGTGCTAATCTTGACGCAAGATAGGTGCGTGGTTTGCGTCGAACATACATAGGCTGAGAAATCATTTTTGACGCACCCGATGGAACTCCTAGGTGACATGGGTCATGTGGAACCTCACTTCTTTCCTTATGGAGACAGTGTTAGTGTCGGTGTAAGATTGGTGCATGGTTTGCGCTAGACGTACCATAGGCTCAGAAATCGTTTTGGACACACTCGATGGTACCACTTGGTGATGAGGCTCAAGTGGAAGCTCGTTTTGGTCCGTTTGGAGATAGTGCCAATGTTGACGCAAGATAGTTGTGCGGTCTGCGTTGAACGTATCATAGGCTCAAAACTTGTTTTGGACGCCACCGATGGAACTCCTAGGTGACGTGGGTGAAGTGGAATATCGCTTCTTTCCATTTGGAGACAGTGTTAGTGTCGGTGCAAGATAGGTGCATTGTTTGCGCTAGACATAGGATGAGAAATCATTTTGGACGCACCTGATGGTACCACTAGGTGACGTGTGATATGAACCCGCTAGGGTTTATGGATGATCTTTCGATGAGAGGCGTGAGATCACTCAATTTGGTGGATGGATATGACGTTCACGGCCCGACTACAGCCTTCCAAAACCACGCCTTAGCAACCGATACACCACCTCCAAAGGCCGTCACGATCTTGTGGAGCGCAACAACCAGCCACTAGGGCTCCCGTCCTGCAAGCAATCGAAGAACTAGCAAGAACAAGGAAACAAGCACTGAATTTGCAAGATGAAATTGAAAGCCTCAAACTGAATCTTATTATGAGTGGGGTTCCGAAGACAAGGAGACGGGCGGCTGGATCAGCACGCGCGCCTACAAGCAAGTAGCAAAGGCTAAACTTGATCTAAACAAAACCCCAGTGTTCCTGGTGGCGGCTAAGGGGTATATGACGTGTGGAGGATGACCACAAGAGAGTTTGGGTCATGCTCCAACCCTAGGATGCGTCCCTACTGGACTCTAAACGATACAAGCCCATTGGGCTAACTTAAGGTGGCGCAGCACCCTGGACAGAATAGACCTCTCGGTGATTTTTGGGCTGTTGACGCCGTTTATGAGCAGGTATGAGTATGAGGTCAGATCCGTATGAAAGTAGACTTTATTAGCTTTCCAACAAGTCTAGAATCACCCCAATCCGACTCCGTATGTAACCGTGGTGACCGTCGCAAGTTGGAGGTGTGCTGCAGTCCGAATCCAGCCTACGCGAGTCCTTTTCCCTTTCGGTCTTCTCCTTGATTCCTAATCAAAACAAGAGTGCACGTGTCTCCAAGATCTAAACAGGATGGACAAGAGCTCAAGAAGGAACTCACTTGATGATTAAGTGTTCGAGCACGAGCACGGGTAATAGGACCAGCAGGTGTCGGCGTGGACGGCGTGGATGTATGATCGGTGTTGATGTCCTCATCATCCTCCCTTTCTTGAATTTGAGTCGTCCTCGACTCAAGCTCATCTTCCTCACCCAAATAAGGCTTCAAATCTGCAATGTTAAATGTGGGACTAACCCCAAAATCTACAGGAAGATCAAGCTTATATGCATTCTCATTTATTTGTTGCATCACTTTAAAAGGACCATCCGCTCTAGGCATCAATTTAGATTTTCTTAATTCAGGAAACCTATCCTTTCGCAAATGCAACCAAACTAAATCTCCAGGTTCAAGAATCAATTCCCTTCTACCTTTATCTCCAGCAAATTTGTACTTAGCATTCATGCGCTCTATGTTTTCTTTAGTGGTTTCATGTAGTTTTAGCATCAATTCAGCACGTTGCTTAGCATCAAAATTCAACTTTTTAGAACTTGGCAATGGCATTAAATCAATAGGAGCATGTGGTAACAAGCCATAAACAATCTCAAAGGGACACATCTTCGTAGTAGAATGCAGCGAACGATTATAAGCAAACTCAATATGAGGCAAACAATCTTCCCACATCTTAATATTCTTCTTTAAAACAGTCCTTAACATAGTAGACAAAGTTCTATTCACAACTTCAGTTTGACCATCAGTTTGGGGGTGACAAGTGGTGGAAAATAAAAGCTTAGTCCCCAATTTTGCCCATAAAGTTCTCCAAAAATGGCTAAGAAATTTAGCATCACGATCAGAAACAATTGTATTTGGCACACCATGCAAGCGAACAACTTCTCGAAAGAACAAATCAGCAATATTTGTAGCATCATCAGTTTTATGACATGGTATGAAATGTGCCATTTTAGAGAATCGATCCACAACCACAAAAACACTATCTCGCCCTTTCCTAGTCCGTGGCAATCCCAACACAAAATCCATAGAAATATCCTCCCAAGGAGCACTAGGAACAGGAAGAGGCATATACAAACCGTGTGGATTCAACCGGGACTTAGCCTTTTGACATGTTGTGCAGCGAGCAACAAATCTCTCCACGTCTCGTCGCATCTTTGGCCAAAAGAAATGACCAGCAAGAATGTCCTCCGTCTTCTTCGCTCCAAAATGCCCCATCAAGCCACCTCCATGCGCTTCCTGCAGCAACAACAAGCGAACGGAGCTAGCTGGAATGCATAGCTTGTTAGCTCTAAACACAAACCCATCATTGAGGATGAATTTGTTCCACGTTTTCCCATCTTTACAATGCAGCAGCACTTCTTTAAAATCAGCATCATGAGCATATCGGTCTTTAATTGTTTCTAACCCAAAGATCTTGTAATCAAGTTGATTCAGCAAAGTATATCTCCTAGACAATGCATCTGCAATGATATTATCCTTCCCTTTCTTGTGTTTGATAACATAAGGAAAAGATTCAATAAATTCAACCCATTTTGCATGTCTACGATTCAGTTTTCCTTGACTACGAATATGCTTCAAAGATTCATGATCAGAATGTATAACAAATTCTTTGGGCCACAAATAATGCTGCCATGTTTCTAATGTCCGCACTAGAGCATATAATTCCTTATCATATGTAGAATAATTAAGAATAGGCCCGCTCAATTTCTCACTAAAGTATGCAACAGGTTTTCCTTCTTGTAACAAAACACCACCCAATCCAATTCCACTCGCATCACATTCAAGCTCGAAAGTCTTATTAAAATCAGGGAGTTGGAGTAGAGGTGCATGTGTTAACTTATCTTTCAGCACATGGAAGGCGTGCTCTTGTGCTTTGCCCCAAGAAAAGGGCACTCCCTTCTTTGTAAGCTCATTCAATGGTGCAGCAATGGTGCTGAAGTCCTTCACAAAACGGCAATAGAAACCAGCAAGTCCTAGGAAACTCCGCACTTGTGTGACCGTCGTGGGTACAGGCCATCCTTGTATAGCTTCCACCTTGGCTTTATCAACCTCAATTCCCTGTGGAGTGACAACATAGCCAAGAAACGATACTCGATCGGTGCAGAAAGTGCACTTCTCAAGGTTACCAAACAAACGTGCATCACGTAGAGCATTGAAAACAGCACGTAAGTGATCAAGGTGTTCATCCATGGATTTGCTATAAATCAGTATATCATCAAAGTAGACGATAACAAATTTCCCAATGAAAGCACGCAAAACCTCGTTCATTAATCTCATGAAAGTACTAGGTGCATTAGTTAACCCAAAAGGCATGACTAACCACTCATATAGACCGAACTTGGTTTTGAAAGCAGTTTTCCATTCATCTCCCAATTTCATACGAATCTGGTGGTACCCACTACGCAAATCAACCTTTGAAAACACAACAGCACCACTCAATTCATCAAGCATATCATCTAGTCGTGGAATAGGGTGTCGATATCGAATGGTGATATTATTAATAGCCCTACAATCAACACACATGCGCCATGTTCCATCTTTCTTAGGCACTAAAATCACAGGAACAGCACAAGGACTAAGAGACTCACGCACATAACCTTTGTCTAGTAGTTCTTGCACTTGTCGCTGAATTTCCTTCGTTTCCTCCGGATTGGTCCTGTATGGCGCATGGTTTGGCAAAGATGCTCCAGGGATAAGATCAATTTGGTGCTCAATCCCTCGTATTGGTGGCAGCCCCACTGGTATCTCAATGGGGAACACATCAGAATACTCCTGCAAAATGTTAGCAACAGCAGGGGGCAAAGAACGTTGCATATCCTCAAATGAAATGAAAGCATCCTTGCATACCAAAGCATAAGCAACAGAGGTGGATGCATTGAACTCATTAATATCAGATTTTGTAGCAAGCATACAACGTCCTTTCAATTTTATCTCATCTTTGTCATCAACAACAGATTTGTCACTCTCGCTCTTTGCTTTTGCAGCCTTAGTAACATCAGATTGCATAATAGCTTCAGGAGACATAGGATGCAACACTATTTTTCGATCATGGTATAGAAACGAATATTGATTTGATCTACCATGATGCATCGAATCTCTATCAAATTGCCATGGTCTACCTAGCAGAATATTGCAAGCTTGCATAGGCACAACATCACATTCAACAATATCTTTGTATGATCCGATGGCAAAATCGATTCGCACCAGTCTCGTTACCTTTGCCTTACCACTATTGTTCAGCCATTGGATGTAGTAGGGATGGGGGTGTGGTTTGGTGGTGAGGGCGAGCTTCTGTACCATGTCGCTACTTGCCAAGTTGTTGCAGCTACCTCCATCAATGATCATGCGGCACGAACGCTCCTTGATGACACACTTTGTTTGGAATAAAGTGTGTCGCTGATTTTGCTCCGCCTTCTCCATTTGTGCACTAAGCACTCGCTGTACAATCAAGCTCTCATAGTGCTCCGCGTCACCTGCATTAATGTGTTCTTCTATGTGTTCCTCACTACCTGCATAGTCAGCCGCAAGCAATGCAAGTGTATCTTCATCAAAATCACTAGCGGATGAACACTCACCATCATCTTTGACAATCATAACACGCTTGTTTGGGCAGTCACGCATCATATGGCCATATCCCTTGCACCGATGACATTGTATGTTGCTTGTTCTACCTGTCGATGCCACGGATGAAGTACTCGCAGCCGGCTTTTGCGCTGTCTTCGCTACTGAATTGGTGGGGGCAGCTCGAGTCTTATCACTAGATGATGGCGTAGGAGTACGTGTAGACGGAGTTGTAGACGTGCGCGGCTGCCATGAACTAGCTTTCCCTGCAGAAACATTAGTCCTTGCGCTAGCACGTCGTCCCTGCACTTCCCGTTCAGCTTTACAAGCAAGATGAAACAGTTTGGTTACGTTATTGTATTCTTTGTAAGCGAGGATATCCTGAATTTCCCGATTTAACCCACCTAAAAATCTAGCCATAGCAGGTTCCTCATCCTCCTCTAATTTACAACGCAACATACCCGTTTGTAATTCCTGATAGTATTCTTCTACACTTTTAGAACCTTGTCTCAATTGCTGCAACTTATTTATCATATCATGAGCATAGTAAGATGGGACAAATCTAGCTCTCATGGCTCGTTTCAGTGCACCCCAAGTTTTAGGTATGTGATTAGGATTTTTCTTGCCATATTCAATCCACCAAACAGAAGCAAAATCTGTGAACTCACTAGTAGCAGCCCTAACACGTGTGTTCTCAGGAAATTCATGGCATGCAAACTTTTGATCAACAGCAATCTCCCAAGTAATGTATGCATCAGGGTCATATTTACCATCAAAAGGAGGTATTTTAAATTTAATCTTACTGAAAGCATCATCATTATTGTGTACCTCACGTCGGCGGCGGCCACCCATACCTCTACGGTTGTGACGTAGGCGACGTCGATCACGAGTGTCTCGATCATCATGTTCAGTATCACCTGTGTATTCTTCATCATAACTACCATCCTCTCGATCTTCCTCCTTCTTTTCTTCTTTATGCTGGTCTTTATCATTGTTGTGGAGGTCATCAAAACGCCTCAGCAGAGCAGCAAGGCTTTTGTCCACACTAGCAATGGACTGCTCCAAACCTGCAAGCTTGTTGTTTGCGGTAATCTGCGTAGCCTCCAACTGCCCAAGTTTGTCATTTGTCACCTGCAAGTCATTATCAAGTCCCTCCGTGTGCAACTTCACTTTCCTTTCAAAATGTTGTATGATGCCCTTTGTGCGAGGCGAATGAGGAATTTGGTTATCTTCGTCGGTCCCTGGCATGGTTCAAAGACAAAGACAACAAGAAGACAAGTGAAGAAATAAAAGCCCTACAACTACTAGGATGTAGCTACAGCAAGTCGCTCACTCTCCACCTATTACACAAGTTCTTACCAGTTCTTACCTTGCTCGACAGGAGGGGTCGTCTACCAACAAGTCTGCAGCAATGGATGAAGTGTATCGGTGCCGCAGCACGAGACCTGTCAAGCTATAGAATATGTGGAGCTATAGGTGGGCTGAAACAAGGAACGAACTAGCACCACGTTAGTTACAAAAAGCAAGCTGAATAATCGTTCAACCGGCGGTACTGTGCTGGTCCTAGTCTAGACCATGCTAGAGACGCGAGCCTGGACACAAAGGAGAGCACAACACACCACCCAAAGTGAACGAAAAAAAATCTCTAAGATCAGCCCCTTTCTCTTCTTTTCTTTTGCTTCTTTCTCTTTTTTTTCTTTCTTTTTTTTGAATATTTTTTTTTCTTTTTTTTTCAGGGGCACTCAAAACTGATTATATGAACAAGACACTCCCAAAGAGTAACTCAGCACACACACTTTTTCCGAAAGGGCAGGGGTATTCCAGTAAAAAAAAGATATGAATACTTGCTGCGTGGTTAGTTTGATATTTGTAGCACAGGGTGAACTGATTCCTCGTCCGATTGGAACTTCCAATTCTACTCGGACTTTGGCCAACAGCGAGGAATACCCGATTCCTTGATCCGACTCAAACTTGAAAACCTACTTGGATTCGGCCAATAGAGAGGAACAGCCGATTCCTTGTCCGATTCAAACTTCAAACCCTACTTGGATTCGGCCAACAGAGAGACTATATGATAGCGCGTGTTGTGATAGAACGTGACAAGAACTCAAAACTCTAAAGGACTAAAACTAAGACCAGCAACTTGACACAACCGATGCAACCGACGAATCAACAAGCCCTAACTAGGTAGCACTAGCCACGGCCCAAAGGTCTATAGGATTGTAGGAAACTAATCTACTATTTTTTTGGCTTTTTTGGACTGTAGGAAAAATAAAAACAGCGAAGAATTACAAGTCTCTCACCGATAAACCTTGCTCTGATTACCAATTGATATGAACCCGCTAGGGTTTATGGACGATCTTTCGATGAGAGGCGTGAGATCACTCGATTTGGTGGATGGAGATGACGTTCACGGCCCGACTACAGCCTTCCAAGACCGCGCCTTAGCAACCGATACACCACATCCAAAGGCCGTCACGATCTTGTGGAGCGCAACAACCAGCCACTAGGGCTCCCATCCTACAAGCAATCGAAGAACTAGCAAGAACAACGAAACAAGCACTGAATTTGCAAGATGAAATTGAAAGCCTCAAACTGAATCTTATTATGAGTGGGGTTCCGAAGACAAGGAGACGGGCGGCTGGATCAGCACGCGCGCCTACAAGCAAGTAGCAAAGGCTAAACTTGATCTAAACAAAACCCTAGTGTTCCTGGTGGCGGCTAAGGGGTATATGACGTGTGGAGGACGACCACAAGAGAGTTTGGGTCGTGCTCCAACCCTAGGACGTGTCCCTACTGGACTCTAAACGATACAAGCCCATTGGGCTAACTTAAGGTGGCGCAGCACCCTGGACAGAATAGACCTCTCAGTGATTTTTGGGCTGTTGACACCGTTTATGAGCAGGTATGAGTATGAGGTCAGATCCGTATGAAAGTAGACTTTATTAGCTTTCCAACAAGTCTAGAATCACCCCAATCCGGCTCCGTATGTAACCGTGGCGACCGTCGCAAGTTGGAGGTGTGCTGCAGTCCGAATCCAGCCTACGCGAGTCCTTTTCCCTTTCAGTCTTCTCCTTGATTCCTAATCAAAACAAGAGTGCACGTGTCTCCAAGATCTAAACAGGATGGACAAGAGCTCAAGAAGGAACTCACTTGATGATTAAGTGTTCGAGCACGAGCACGGGTAATAGGACCAGTAGGTGTCGGCGTGGACGGCGTGGATGTATGATCGGTGTTGATGTCCTCATCAACGTGGCTCAAGTGGAAGCTCGTTTTAGTCTGTTTGGAGATAGTGCTAATCTTGACGCAAGATAGGTGCATGGTTTGCGTCGAACATACATAGGCTAAGAAATTATTTTGGATGCACCCGATGGAACTCCTAGGTGACGTGGGTCATTTGGAACCTCACTTCTTTCCTTATGGAGATAGTGTTAGTGTCGGTGTAAGATTGGTGCATGGTTTGCGCTAGACGTACCATAGGCTCAGAAATCATTTTGGACACACTCGATGGTACCACTAGGTGATGAGGCTCAACTGGAAGCTCGTTTCGGTCCGTTTGGAGATAGTGCCAATATTGACGCAAGATAGTTGTACGGTTTGCGTCGAACGTATCATAGGCTCAAAAATCATTTTGGACGCTTCCGATGGAACTCCTAGGTGACATGGGTCAAGTGGAATATTGCTTCTTTCCATTTGGAGACAGCGTTAGTGTCGGTGCAAGTTAGGTGCATTGTTTGCGCTAGACATAGGATGAGAAATCATTTTGGACGCACCTGATGGTACCACTAGGTGACGTGGCTCAAGTGGAAGCTCGTTTTAGTCTGTTTGGAGATAGTGCTAATCTTGACGCAAGATAGGTGCATGGTTTGCGTCGAACATACATAGGCTGAGAAATCATTTTGGACGCACCCGATGGAACTCCTAGGTGACGTGGGTCATTTGGAACCTCACTTCTTTCCTTATGGAGACAGTGTTAGTGTCGGTGTAAGATTGGTGCATGGTTTGCGCTAGACGTACCATAGGCTCAGAAATCGTTTCGGACACACTCGATGGTACCACTAGGTGATGAGGCTCAAGTGGAAGCTTGTTTCGGTCTGTTTGGAGATAGTGCCAATGTTGACGCAAGATAGTTGTACAGTTTGCGTTGAACGTATCATAGGCTCAACAATCATTTTGGACGCTTCTGATGGAACTCCTAGGTGACGTGGGTCAAGTGGAATATCGCTTCTTTCCATTTGGAGACAGCGTTAGTGTTGGTGCAAGATAGGTGCATTGTTTGCGCTAGACATAGGATGAGAAATCATTTTGGATGCACCTGATGGTACCACTAGGTGACGTGGCTCAAGTGGAAGCTCGTTTCAGTCTGTTTGGAGATAGTGCTAATCTTGACGCAAGATAGGTGCGTGGTTTGCGTCGAACATACATAGGCTGAGAAATCATTTTGGACGCACCCGATGGAACTCCTAGGTGACGTGGGTCATGTGGAACCTCACTTCTTTCCTTATGGAGACAGTGTTAGTGTCGGTGTAAGATTGGTGCATGTTTGCGCTAGACGTACCGTAGGCTTAGAAATCATTTTGGACACACTCGATGGTACCACTAGGTGATGAGGCTCAAGTGGAAGCTCGTTTCGGTCCATTTGGAGATAGTGCCAATGTTGACGCAAGATAGTTGTACGGTTTGCGTCGAACGTATCATAGGCTCAAAAATCATTTTGGACGCTTCCGATGGAACTCCTAGGTGATGTGGGTCAAGAGGAATATCGCTTCTTTCCATTTGGAGACAGCGTTAGTGTCGGTGCAAGATAGGTGCATTGTTTGCGCTAGACATAGGATGAGAAATCATTTTGGATGCACCTGATGGTACCACTAGGTGACGTGGCTCAAGTGGAAGCTCGTTTCAGTCTGTTTGGAGATAGTGCTAATCTTGATGCAAGATAGGTGCATGGTTTGCATCGAATATACATAGGCTGAGAAATCATTTTGGACGCACCCGATGGAACTCCTAGGTGACGTGGGTCATGTGGAACCTCACTTCTTTCCTTATGGAGACAGTGTTAGTTTCAGTGTAAGATTGGTGCATGGTTTGCGCTAGACGTACCATAGGCTCAGAAATCGTTTTGGACACACTCGATGGTACCACTAGGTGATGAGGCTCAAGTGGAAGCTTGTTTCGGTCCGTTTGGAGATAGTGCCAATGTTGACGCAAGATAGTTGTACAGTTTGCGTCGAACGTATCATAGGCTCAACAATCATTTTGGACGCTTCTGATGGAACTCCTAGGTGACGTGGGTCAAGTGGAATATCGCTTCTTTCCATTTGGAGACAGCGTTAGTGTCGGTGCAAGATAGGTGCATTGTTTGCGCTAGACATAGGATGAGAAATCATTTTGGATGCACCTGATGGTACCACTAGGTGACATGGCTCAAGTGGAAGCTCGTTTCAGTCTGTTTGGAGATAGTGCTAATCTTGACGCAAGATAGGTGCGTGGTTTGCGTCGAACATACATAGGCTGAGAAATCATTTTGGACGCACCCGATGGAACTCCTAGGTGATGTGGGTCATGTGGAACCTCACTTCTTTCCTTATGGAGACAGTGTTAGTGTCGGTGTAAGATTGGTGCATGTTTGCGCTAGACGTACCATAGGCTTAGAAATCATTTTGGACACACTAGATGGTACCACTAGGTGATGAGGCTCAAGTGGAAGCTCGTTTCGGTCCGTTTGGAGATAGTGCCAATGTTGACGCAAGATAGTTGTACGGTTTGCGTCGAACGTATCATAGGCTCAAAAATCATTTTGGACGCTTCCGATGGAACTCCTAGGTGATGTGGGTCAAGAGGAATATCGCTTCTTTCCATTTGGAGACAGCGTTAGTGTCAGTGCAAGATAGGTGCATTGTTTGCGCTAGACATAGGATGAGAAATCATTTTGGACGCACCTGATGGTACCACTAGGTGATGTGGCTCAAGTGGAAGCTCGTTTCAGTCTGTTTGGAGATAGTGCTAATCTTGACGCAAGATAGGTGCATGGTTTGCGTCGAACATACATAGGCTGAGAAATCATTTTGGACGCACCCGATGGAACTCCTAGGTGACGTGGGTCATGTGGATCCTCACTTCTTTCCTTATGGAGACAGTGTTAGTGTCGGTGTAAGATTGGTGCATGGTTTGCACTAGACGTACCATAGGCTCAGAAATCGTTTTGGACACACTCGATGGTACCACTAGGTGATGAGGCTCAAGTGGAAGCTCATTTCGGTCCGTTTGGAGATAGTGCCAATGTTGACGCAAGATAGTTGTACGGTTTGCGTCGAACGTATCATTGGCTCAAAAATCATTTTGGACGCCACCGATGGAACTCCTAGGTGACGTGGGTCAAGTGGAATGTCGCTTCTTTCCATTTGGAGACAGTGTTAGTGTCGGTGCAAGATAGGTGCATTGGTTGCGCTAGACATAGGCTGAGAAATCATTTTGGACGCACCTGATGGTACCACTAGGTGACGTGGCTCAAGTGGAAGCTCGTTTCAGTCTGTTTGGAGATAGTGCTAATCTTGACGCAAGATAGGTGCATGGTTTGCGTCGAACATACATAGGCTGAGAAATCGTTTTGGACGCACCCGATGGAACTCCTAGGTGACGTGGGTCATGTGGAACCTCACTTCTTTCCTTATGGAGACATTGTTAGTGTCGGTGTAAGATTGGTGCATGGTTTGCGCTAGACGTACCATAGGCTCAGAAATCGTTTTGGACACACTCGATGGTACCACTAGGTGATGAGGCTCAAGTGGAAGCTCGTTTCGGTTCGTTTGGAGATAGTGCCAATGTTGACGCAAGATAGTTGTACGGTTTGCATCGAACGTATCATAGGCTCAAAAATCATTTTGGATGCTTCCCATGGAACTCCTAGGTGACGTGGGTCAAGTGGAATATCGCCTCTTTCCATTTGGAGACAGCGTTAGTGTCGGTGCAAGATAGGTGCATTGTTTGCGCTAGACATAGGATGAGAAATCATTTTGGATGCACCTGATGGTACCACTAGGTGACTTGGCTCAAGTGGAAGCTCGTTTCAGTCTGTTTGGAGATAGTGCTAATCTTGACGCAAGATAGGTGCATGGTTTGCGTCGAACATACATAGGCTGAGAAATCATTTTGGACGCACCCGATGGAACTCCTAGGTGACGTGGGTCATGTGGAACCTCACTTCTTTCCTAATGGAGACAGTGTTAGTGTCGGTGTAAGATTGGTGCATGGTTTGCGCTAGATGTACCATAGGCTCAGAAATCGTTTTGGACACACTCGATGGTACCACTAGGTGATGAGGCTCAAGTGGAAGCTCGTTTCGGTCCATTTGGAGATAGTGCCAATGTTGATGCAAGATAGTTGTATGGTTTGCGTCGAACGTATCATAGGCTCAAAAATCATTTTGGACGCTTCCGATGGAACTCCTAGGTGACGTGGGTCAAGTGGAATATCGCTTCTTTCCATTTGGAGACAGCGTTAGTGTCGGTGCAAGATAGGTGCATTGTTTGCGCTAGACATAGGATGAGAAATCATTTTCGACGCACCTGATGGAACCACTAGGTGACGTGGCTCAAGTGGAAGCTCGTTTCAGTCTGTTTGGAGATAGTGCTAATCTTGACGCAAGATAGGTGCATGGTTTGCGTCGAACATACATAGGCTGAGAAATCATTTTGAACGCACCCAACGGAACTCCTAGGTGACGTGGGTCATGTGGAACCTCACTTCTTTCCTTATGGAGACAGTGTTAGTGTCGGTGTAAGATTGGTGCATGGTTTGCGCTAGACGTACCATAGGCTCTGAAATTGTTTTGGACACACTCGATGGTACCACTAGGTGATGAGGCTCAAGTGGAAGCTCGTTTTGGTCCGTTTGGAGATAGTGCCAATGTTGATGCAAGATAGTTGTACGGTTTGCGTCGAACATATCATTGGCTCAAAAAATCATTTTGGACGCCACCGATGGAACTCCTAGGTGACATGGGTCAAGTGGAATGTCGCTTCTTTCCATTTGGAGACAGTGTTTGTGTCGGTGCAAGATAGGTGCATTGTTTGCGCTAGACATAGGCTGAGAAATCATTTTGGACGCACCTGATGGTAGTGGAAGCTCGTTTCAGTCTGTTTGGAGATAGTGCTAATCTTGACGCAAGATAGCTGCACGGTTTGCGTCGAGCATACATAGGCTGGGAAATCGTTTTGGACGCACCCGATGGAACTCCTAGGTCACACGGGTCATGTGGAACGTCACTTCTTTCCTTATGGAGACAGTGTTAGTGTCGGTGCAAGATTGGTGCATGGTTTGCGCTAGACGTACCATAGGCTCAGAAATCGTTTTGGATGCACTCGATGGTACCACTAGGTGATGAGGCTCAAGTGGAAGCTCGTTTTGGTCTATTTGGAGATAGTGCCAATGTTGACGCAAGATAGTTGTACGGTTTGCGTCGAACGTATCATCGGCTCGAAAATCGTTTTGGACGCTTCCGATGGAACTCCTAGGTGACGTGGGTCAAGTGGAATATCGCTTCTTTCCATTTGGAGACAGCGTTAGTGTCGGTGCAAGATAGGTGCATTGTTTGCGCTAGACATAGGATGAGAAATCATTTTGGACGCACCTGATGGTACCACTAGGTGACGTGGCTCAAGTGGAAGCTCGTTTCAGTCTGTTTGGAGATAGTGCTAATATTGACGCAAGATAGGTGCATGGTTTGCGTCGAACATACATAGGCTGAGAAATCATTTTGGACGCACCCGATGGAACTCCTAGGTGACGTGGTTCATGTGGAACCTCACTTCTTTCCTTATGGAGACAGTGTTAGTGTCGGTGTAAGATTGGTGCATGGTTTGCGCTAGACGTACCATAGGCTCAGAAATTGTTTTGGACACACTCGATGGAACCACTAGGTGATGAGGCTCAAGTGGAAGCTCGTTCCGGTCCGTTTGGAGATAGTGCCAATGTTGACGCAAGATAGTTGTACGGTCTGCGTCGAACGTATCATAGGCTCAAAAATCATTTTGGATGCCACCGATGGAACTCCTAGGTGACGTGGGTCAAGTGCAATATCGCTTCTTTCCATTTGGAGACAGTGTTAGTGTCGGTGCAAGATAGGTGCATTGTTTGCGCTAGACATAGGCTGAGAAATCATTTTGGACGCACCTGATGGTACCACTAGGTGACGTGGCTCAAGTGGAAGCTCATTTCAGTCTATTTGGAGATAGTGCTAATCTTGACGCAAGATAGCTGCACGGTTTGCGTCGAGCATACATAGGCTGGGAAATTGTTTTGGACGCACCCGATGGAACTCCTAGGTGACGTGGGTCATGTGGAACCTCACTTCTTTCCTTATGGAGATAGTGTTAGTGTCGGTGCAAGATTGGTGCATGGTTTGCGCTAGACGTACCATAGGCTCAGAAATCGTTTTGGACGCACTCGATGGTACCACTAGGTGATGAGGCTCAAGTGGAAGCTCGTTTCGGTCCATTTGAAGATAGTGCTAATCTTGACGCAAGATAGTTGCATGGTTTGCGTCAATTGTTCCATAGGCTCAGAAATCGTTTGGACGCAGCCAATGGAACTCCTAGGTGACATGGGTCATGTGTAATCTCACTTCTTTTTGTTTGGAGATAGTGTTAGTGTCGGTGCAAGATAAGTGTGTGGCTTGCGCTAGACGTACCATAGGCTGAGAAATCATTTTGGACGCAGTAAATGGTACCACTAGGTGGCGTGGCTCAAGTGGAACCTTGTTTCAGTCTGTTTGGAGATAGTGCAAATCTGGATGCAAGATAGGTGCATGGTTTGCACCAAACATACCATAGGCTGGGAAATCATTTTGGACGCACCTGATGGAACTCCTAGGTGACTTGGGTCATGTGGAACCTCACTTCTTTCCTTATGCAGACAGTGTTAGTGTCGGTGCAAGATAGGTGCATTGTTTGCGCTAGAGATAGGCTCAGAAATCATTTTGGACGCACCTGATAGTACCACTCGGTGACGTGGTTCATGTGGAAGCTCGTTTCAGTCTGTTTGGAGATAGTGCTAATCTTAACGCAAGATAGGTGCACGGTTTGCGTCGAACATACATAGGATGGGAAATCATTTTGGATGCACCCGATGGAACTCCTAGGTGACGTGGGTCATGTGGAACCTCACTTCTTTCCTTATGGAGACAATGTTAGTGTCGGTGCAAGATTGGTGCATGCTTTGCGTTAGACATACCATAGGCTCAGAAATAATTTTGGACGCACTCGATGGTACCACTAGGTGATGAGGCTCAAGTGGAAGCTCATTTTGATCCGTTTGGAGATAGTGCCAATGTTGACGCAAGATAATTGTACGGTTTGCGTCGAACGTATCATAGGCTCAAAAATCATTTTGGACGCATCTGATGGAACTCCTAGGTGATGTGGGTCAAGTGGAATATTGCTTCTTTCTATTTGGAGACAGTGTTAGTGTCGGTGCAAGATAGGTGCATTGTTTGCGCTAGACATAGGCTGAGAAATCATTTTGGACGCACCTGATGGTACCACTAGGTGACGTGGCTCAAGTGGGAGCTCGTTTCAGTCTGTTTGGAGATTGTGCTAATCTTGACGCAAGATAGGTGCACGGTTTGCGTAGAACATACATAGGCTAGGAAATCCTTTTGGATGCGCCCGATGGAACTCCTAGGTGACGTGGGTCATGTGGAACCTCACTTCTTTCCTTATGGAGACAGTGTTAGTGTCGGTGTAAGATTGGCGCATGGTTTGCGCTAGACGTACCATAGGCTCAGAAATCGTTTTGGACGCACTCGATGGTACCACTAGCTGATGAGGCTCAAGTGGAAGCTCGTTTCGGTCCATTTGGAGATAGTGCCAATGTTGACGCAAGATAGTTGTACGGTTTGCGTCGAACGTATCATAGGCTCAAAAATCATTTTGGACGCTTCCGATGGAACTCCTAGGTGATGTGGGTCAAGTGGAATATCGCTTCTTTCCATTTGGAGACAGCGTTAGTGTCGGTGCAAGATAGGTGCATTGTTTGCGCTAGACATAGGATGAGAAATCATTTTGGACGCACCTGATGGTACCACTAGGTGACGTGGCTCAAGTGGAAGCTCGTTTCAGTCTGTTTGGAGATAGTGCTAATCTTGATGCAAGATAGGTGCATGGTTTGCATCGAACATGCATAGGCTGAGAAATCATTTTGGACACACCCGATGGAACTCCTAGGTGACATGGGTCATGTGGAACCTCACTTCTTTCCTTATGGAGACAGTGTTAGTGTCGGTGTAAGATTGGTGCATGGTTTGCGCTAGACGTACTATAGGCTTAGAAATCGTTTTGGACACACTCGATGGTACCACTAGGTGATGAGGCTCAAGTGGAAGCTCGTTTCGGTCCGTTTGGAGATAGTGCCAATGTTGACGCAAGATAGTTGTACGGTTTGCGTCGAACGTATCATTGGCTCAAAAATCGTTTTGGACGCCATCGATGGAACTCCTAGGTGACATGGGTCAAGTGGAATATCGCTTCTTTCCATTTGGAGACAGTGTTAGTGTCGGTGCAAGATAGGTGCATTGTTTGCGCTAGACATAGGCTGAGAAATCATTTTGGACGCACCTGATGGTACCACTAGGTGATGTGGCTCAAGTGGAAGCTCGTTTCAGTCTGTTTGGAGATAGTGCTAATCTTGACGCAAGATAGCTGCACGGTTTGCGTCGAGCATACATAGGCTGGGAAATTGTTTTGGACGCACCCGATGGAACTCCTAGGTGACGTGGGTCATGTGGAACCTCACTTCTTTCCTTATGGAGACAGTGTTAGTGTCGATGCAAGATTGGTGCATGGTTTGTGCTAGACATACCATAGGCTCAGAAATTGTTTTGGACGCACTCGATGGTACCACTAGGTGATGAGGCTCAAGTGGAAGCTCGTTTCAGTCCGTTTGGAGATAGTGCCAATGTTGACGCAAGATAGTTGTACGGTTTGCGTCGAACGTATCATCGGCTCGAAAATCGTTTGGACGCTTCCGATGGAACTCCTAGGTGACGTGGGTCAAGTGGAATATCGCTTCTTTCCATTTGGAGACAGCGTTAGTGTCAGTGCAAGATAGGTGCATTGTTTGCGCTAGACATAGGCTGAGAAATCATTTTGGACGCACCTGATGGTACCACTAGGTGATGTGGCTCAAGTGGAAGCTCGTTTCTGTCTGTTTGGAGATAGTGCTAATCTTGACGCAAGATAGCTGCACGGTTTGCATCGAGCATACATAGGCTGGGAAATCGTTTTGGACGCACCCGATGGAACTCCTAGGTGACGTGGGTCATGTGGAACCTCACTTCTTTCCTTATGGAGACAGTGTTAGTGTCGGTGCAAGATTGGTGCATGCTTTACGCTAGACATACCATAGGCTCAGAAATTGTTTTGGACGCACTCGATGGTACCACTAGGTGATGAGGCTCAAGTGGAAGCTCGTTTCGGTCCGTTTGGAGATAGTGCCAATGTTGACGCAAGATAGTTGTACGGTTTGCGTCGAACGTATCATCGGCTCGAAAATCGTTTTGGACGCTTCCGATGGAACTCCTAGGTGACGTGGGTCAAGTGGAATATCACTTCTTTCCATTTGGAGACAGCGTTAGTGTCAGTGCAAGATAGGTGCATTGTTTGCGCTAGACATAGGCTGAGAAATCATTTTGGACGCACCTGATGGTACCACTAGGTGATGTGGCTCAAGTGGAAGCTCATTTCAGTCTGTTTGGAGATAGTGCTAATCTTGACGCAAGATAGCTGCACAGTTTGCGTCGAGCATACATAAGCTGGGAAATCATTTTGGACGCACCCGATGGAACTCCTAGGTGACGTGGGTCATGTGGAACCCCACTTCTTTCCTTATGGAGACAGTGTTAGTGTCGGTGCAAGATTGGTGCATGGTTTGCGCAAGACGTACCATAGGCTTAGAAATCGTTTCGGACGCACTCGATGGTACCACTAGGTGATGAGGCTCAAGTGGAAGCTCGTTTCAGTCCATTTGGAGATAGTGCTAATCTTGACGCAAGATAGTTGCATGGTTTGCGTCAATTGTTCCATAGGCTCAGAAATCGTTTGGACGCAGCCAATGGAACTCCTAGGTGACGTGGGTCATGTGTAATCTCACTTCTTTTGTTTGGAGATAGTGTTAGTGTCGGGTGCAAAGATAGGTGTGTGGCTTGCGCTAGACGTACCATAGGCTGAGAAATCATTTTGGACGTAGTAAATGGTACCACTAGGTGGCGAGGGCTCAAGTGGAAGCTTGTTATCAGTCTGTTTGGAGATAGTGCTAATCTAGACGCAAGATAGGTGCCATGGTTTTGCACCGAACATACCATAGGCTGGGGAAATCATTTTGGACGCACCCGATGGAACTCCTAGGTGAACTTGGGCATGTGGAACCTCACTTCTTTCCTTATGCAGACAGTGTTAGTGTCGGTGCAAGATAGGTGCATTGTTTGCGCTAGAGATAGGCTCAGAAATCATTTTGGACGCACCTGATAGTACCACTAGGTGACGTGGCTCATGTGGAAGGTCGTTTCAGTCTGTTTGGAGATAGTGCTAATCTTAACGCAAGATAGTTGCACGGTTTGCGTCGAACATACATAGGATGGGAAATCATTTTGGACGCAAGTCCCCGATGGAACTCCTAGGTGACGTGGGTCATGTGGAACCTCACTTC
>NW_027098520.1:0-40000 GCF_019320115.1 Miscanthus floridulus | reverse complement strand
GTTAGAGCACTTGCACTTGATTACTTGCATTTGGTTGATATGATGTACTAGCCACTTGTTGATCTTGCACTTGAGATGATGAACTACCTTGATTTGTATCAACTTGCACATTTGAGTTAGAGAGCACTTGAGTATTGTCATCTTCCTCATCTATCACTTGTCTTGGCCTAATATCACCAACATCTATATTCTTCATGGCATTTGAAAGTTGAATGCCTCTAATATCTTCTAAGTTCTCATCTTCATCTTGGAACCCTTAGTTTCATCAAATTCAACATCATGTACCTTCTCAAGAGTACCACTAGCCAAATTTCAAACTCTATATGCTTTGCTTGTAGTAGAGTAGCCAACTAGAAATCCTTCATCATATTTCTTGTCAAACTTTCCCAATCTAGTGCCTTCTTCAATATGTAGCATTTGCAACCAAAAACCCCAAAATATATAATGTTGGGCTTTCTACCATTCAAGAGCTCATAAGGTGTATTCTCTTTCAATGGATGACAATATAAGTGGTTGCTACAATAGCAAGCCATGTTGATAGCTTTGGCCTAAAAAGATTGACTCACATTATACTCACTAAGCATAGACCTTGCCATGTCAATAAGTGTTCTATTCTTCCTCTCAGCAAGGCCATTTGATTGTGGAGTGTACTTGGCCATGAATTGATGTCTAATTCCAAATTCATCACATAACTCATTAATTCTAGTATTCTTGAATTCACTACCATTGTCACTTCTAATTCTCCTGATGGTTGTTTCAAGCTCATTGTGAATTCTCTTGACAAATGATTTGAAAGTTACAAACATATCACTTTTGTCCACTAGAAAGATTACCCATGTGTATCTAGTATAATCATCCACTATCACAAAGCCATACTTATTTCCACCAATGCTAGTGTATGTTGTTGGTCCAAACAAGTCCATGTGCAATAACTCAAATGCCTTGCTAGTGCTTATTATGCTTTTCTTAGAATGGGTGTTTCCAACTTGTTTGCCGGCTTGATAAGCACTACAAAGTTTGTCCTTCTCAAATACCATATCTTTTAAGCCTTTAATTAGATCATGATTAATCAATCTATTCAATGTTTCATTCCAACATGACCAAGCCTTCTATGCCATAACCAACCCATGCTAGATTTAGTGAACAAGTATGTTTACAATTGAGCTTCACTAGCATTAAAATCAACCAAGTATAGATTCTCATATCTAAAGCCTTTGAAGATCAAATTAGAGCCATCTACACTTATGATCTCTACATCATCTACTCCAAATATGCACTTAAATCCAAGATCACACAATTAAGCCACAGATAGCAAATTGAAGTTCAAGCTCTCTACTAGCAACACATTGGATATGCTCAAGTCATTGGATATTATAATCTTATCAAGCCCCTTGACCTTGCCTTAGCCATTATCACCAAATATAGTACTATCAAACCCATTGCTATCATTGGTGTTGATTGAATTGAACATTCTTGCATCATAGGTCATGTGTTGAGTGCACCCACTATCAAGAACCCAATGCCTTCCTCCGGCTTTGTAATTGACCTACAAAAGAAGATCAATTCTTTTTAGGTACCCATACTTGCTTGGGTCTTTGAAGGTTAGTGACCAAGCTCTTTGGCACCCAAATGGCTTTCTTTTTTGAGCCCACAATTGGTGTACCAACAAACTTAGCCTTCACTCCATTCACACCCTTGGTAAGCAAATAACTAAAATCAAATTTAATTGAGGAGACATTTGAGTCTTTGTTCCTGTTCTTGCAATATTGCTCTACATGTCCAACTTGCTTGTATCTATTGCAAAACCGACCATTGCTTCTCACAAAGCTAGCTTTGGGAGTTACAAAGGCCACCTTACCTTTCTTGGGGGTATAGCCCAATCCCTCTTTGTTGAGACAAAACCTTTGGCTACTCAAGCACTTTAGCAAGTGGGCCTTACTACCATAGGCATTGCCTAAGGCGCGAGTGAGCTCATTGACCTCCTTCTCGAGGGTCTCATTCTCAACCATTAGTGAGGCATCATAAGTGAAGCCATCACTACTAGATGAGGTAGAAGTAAAAGTGCTACAAGAAGGGTTAGTGGAACCAACAACAATAGGCTTATAGAATGATTCTTCAATTATGTCACATGTTATGCCTATGTCATTTGTTACAACATGCTCTTTCTTATTTTGCTCATTAAGTAGAGAGGAATGAGCTTTTTCAAGCTTCTTGTGAGCCTTGCCAAGCTCTTCATGGTCTTCTTTTAGACTCTCATGAGATGCATTGAGCTCATCAAAGGCTTGTTTAAGGGCTTTTAGTTCCTTACACAAGTCTTTGCATTCCCTTCTCTTAATGTCAAAATGTTTCTTAGCATCTTCTAACATGTTAAATAGTTCATCTTTAGTTGGTTCATCATCATCATCATCATAACTATCACTTTCACTTTTATCATGTTCCTCATCACACTCATCATCGGATTGTACCTTAGTACCCTTAGCCATGAAGCATGTCGATGGAGTGTCGAAGAGAGAAGGCTTCTCATTGATAGCAATGTATGCAAGAGCCTTCTTCTTGGTGGTCTTATCATCATCACTATCATCATCATCACTTGAGGAAGCATCACTATCCCAAGTGACCATATATGAACCACCCTTCTTCTTCTTGAAGTTCTTCTTGTCCTTCTTTTCCTTCTTCTCCTTCTTGCTCTCTTGTTGTCATCATCATTGTCATAATTGTATGGACATTCCGCAATGATAATATGGTTGATCATGTTGATTCATATAATGAGCTTGTTAGTAGACTTGCTAGCATGACCATGTCTTTAGAAAATGAGAAAGCTAAAAAATGAAATTAGAAAAAGAAAACTCATTTCTAAAGAATTCATGTGCAGATCATAAGCACTTACTTAATGTTCTTAAATCTTCACATGATGAGCTAAAATTGACTCATGAGAAACTTCTTGTGTCTCATGAAGAACTATTAGAACACTATGCTTCTCTCATTAAAGTATTTTCAAAGAAACTTAAAAATAATGAGAGCTCATCACATGAGTCAAGTGATCAATCGCAACAAGTGACTAACTCTTGTGATGTAGGGAAGAAGCATGTATCCACCTCTTGTGATGATTTATTAGATATGCCATGTTCTTCACATATAGATGCTTGTTCTACTTCCATGTCTTGTGAGACTAACCTTTTGAAGGAGAACAATGAGCTCAATGAACAAGTGAAGAATTTAAGCAATAAGTTAGAGAGGTGCTACAACTCAAAAGTCACCTTTGAGCATATATTAAAGAATCAAAGAAACTATGGTAACAAGTGTGGTCTTGGTTTCAACAAGAGCATGACAAAGGGTGAAAGAAAAAGAGAAAGAAAGATGAAGAAGCAAGAACAAAAGAGGCTATCTCATTTCACGTGCTTCAAATGCCATGAAGTGAGACATCTTGCAAATGGTTGCCCCAATAAAGAGAAGCTCAAGTTGAAGAAAGAAAAAGAGAGGCTAAAGCATGTCAAGTGCTTCAAGTGCCGCACATGGGGTCACGTCACCTCTATGTGCCCAACCAAGCAATTGGTGAAGCAACAAGAAGAGCCTCAACCATGAAGCTGGTGGTGACTTGATGGTGAAGAAGAAGAAAACAAGGAGTGGAAGAGCAAGGCATCCAATGCTTATTCAAGATGACAAGATGATGAGCAAGAATCAAGATAAGAAGAAAGATTATGCTCACATCAAGTGCTTAAAGTGTGAAGATATAGGACACTTTGCCTTGAGGTGTCCTACCAAGCTTGAGAAGAAGACTCAAGAAACTCATGAGAGGCAAGGCAATGAGAAGCAATACAAGAGCAAGGAAGACAAGGCTCTAACCAAGAGAAATTGCTACTCATGTCGGGAAAGGGGACACATGGCTAATTCATGTCCCCTAGGTAATAATTCTAAGCCTATTTCAATTGATGATAATATTGTGCTTACAAAGGATGGCAATGGTACCTTATTGGTTACAATTGCAAAACATCCCGCTACCCATACTAAGGCTTTGCCTAAGTATGTTGCACCTAACTTGAGAGGACCCAAACTTGTTTGGGTACCACCAAAAAGTGGATGATTATTTGTAGGTACCATGACATTGGAGACTTGATTCAATTGATCTCATAGTTTTCATCATATGTTGAGTCAAGTTGTGAAGCTTAGTGCATTTCCAAACCCAATGCCAAGTCAAAATAAGTGAAGTCCAAGTGCTACAACATACAAGTGCAATATTCAAGATTGTGGTGATTTATTGCATATATTCGGTGGCTTGCACCTATATGAGTTGAAGCTTACTAATTGGATGATCATGGGCTAACCAAGATATATCTCTTGTTGATCATTTCATTTGGGTGCATATGAGTTGATTGAATTGGATATATATGCATATGTTGCTTTCTATGAGATGATTGAATGGATTAATTGATTGGTAATCAAATTTGGATTGATTTAAGTTGGATAAGTTCATAAGATGATCTTTAGTAAGTGGATTGAATGGATATATGTCTTATGAAAGTATTTAAACAAGTTGATTTCAAGTTCGATTCACATTTGATGAAGTATAGCTCTAGTGATTGAAATCTGTCCTATATTGCAAAATCAGAGTAAGCTATGGTCTTAGACATGTTTGAGTGATCAAATCTTATTGGATTGGCTTGAAATTGGGTATGCATGCTTTATACTTAAGGTATTAGTTGCTGTACAAATTTCATGAGAATTGGATAAGAAATGCTTCGGGTTTGGAGTAGATCTTTTCAGCTATAGTGCAGCAGTTTTCAGCATATAGTAGTGGCGGAAGAATTGAAATCTAGTAGCAATCTAAAAGTCAAATGAAGCTTAAATTTTTACATCTGCTAAATAACTTAGTGAATCACATCTTCACCAAATTTCATGGTATTTGGATCTGTATATTGGGAGTTATAGATAATTCTTTGAAGGATACATAATCTGCTAGAAAAGTGACATTTATTGGATTGATCAAAAGTTAATTTGATTGAAAGGTCCTCAAGTTGGAAACATGTTTATAAGTGATTGAGGCACCTAAGTTTAGTTTTGTATTGATATAGAAGCATGACAAGCAAAGAGTACATGGTCGTTTGATTGTGGAGTGTACTTGGCACACATTTGGTACTCAAATTGGAAGATCAAGATCAAACTCAAGATGAAGATATAGTTTAAGTTCTAATAACAATTGGAGATCATTTGGTAGAAAGAAAAGGACTTAAAGAAGGATTTAAGGTTACTCATTAAGATAAGTCCATCACATGAATCAATCAACCAAGACATTTCATGTGAGTGTCAAGAATGGTTCTTTGGAGAGAGATCACTTCTCCCTATGTGTAGGGGCTTGCCGCCTATGTGTAGGTAAACCAAGTGTGGTACTTGGAAGGCTAACATGGAAGTGGTAATCTAAAGGACATTTGAGATACTTAGTTGAAGCTATCTAAAGGGTTGATCAAGAGAGCAAGCAACACCCAAAAGAGAGCGATTCATGAAGATTCAAGTGGTATTCTCACATATGGTGCTCTCAAGCAAGCAATGATAAATGTGAAGCAAGACAACCACAACAAGAAGTGTGCTTGATCATAAGTGGTTCTCAATTCATATGGGTGAAGAATGAGATTCAATATTGATATTGGTCTTCACTAAGCTTTAAAATTGGACTTGCACCTTGCTATTGGATAAACAAATTGGAATCTATGTGACTATCGTCTTCTCCAATATAGCAAAGGTATCATTGTAATGTGTATGATTATTTCATCCCTTACTAGTATGCAGTTAGTGAATATAGTACATGATTTTTAGGATCATGCATAACAAATAAAATGTTTAAACTCATGGCCTACCACTATTGCTTGAATGATTTATTGATCTAGTGGTAGTATATGAGTTTGTTCATGAGCTAGTGAATCCAAGCACTTGATCTAATTTGGATAGCCAACAAGTGACAAGTACAACCTCGATAAGATAACCGCTTAATGTGTTCGAAGAAGCTTAGAGAGGGTTCAAACTAGACTTGGAAGCTTAGGCAATTCAATTTAAGTTCAAGTCATGTTAGAAGCTCATGATGATGATAAGAGTACAAGAAATTTCTTCAAGTGATATTTACAAGTAGTGTTAGATCAACTTACAAGTGATATCCTACAAGTGGTAGCAAGTGTTCAAGAAATAGTTATAATTGACAAATCCTACAAGTGGCTCTATGATAGTTGCTACAAGTGGTATGTCTAGATTATCACATAGTTACATTCATACAATTGGTATCTAGTACATAAAATGGTTGTTCCACAAGTGATCCTCAACTTTAAGTGATTAGCAATGAAACCAGTTCCCTCACATACAAGAGCTCAAGTTTATCAAGTGAATTACCCATGCTATGACATAGGAAGAGGTGCCCCACCAATTGGTATTAAGGTCAATGATCCTATATGAGGTATCTCAAGGGCTACAAGTGGTGTCATTCCAATATTTAGAAGTGTCCATTAAAAATGCAATATTTAAGTGTCAACCATCTACCCCTAAGTGCAACCCTTTGTATCAAAAGAGGCATACCTTTTTGTGGCAATTGATGACAAAGGGGGAGAGATTAGTACAAAGATATTGAGGAAAGTTGGATTTGGACATGGACATGGACAAAAAGGGAGCAATATTGAGGAATGGAGAAGGATAAAAAATTCTTGGACAAGAGAAGCACACAAGTAGGGGGAGCAAGCTCATGAACTTTGATTGTTTGCTTTTGAATGTGCATATTCATGTGCTTGCATTGTATAAGTTTTTAAATTCGATATGCATGCTTGTGTGGTGTATGCTAGTTGTAGAATTTGATTGATGAAATGAAAACTAGCATGCATAGGATGATAGCTAGACACTTGGTATGATTTTCAAGTAATACTAGTACCTTGCTTCTAATGTTGATCTCATAGGGTATCTAGTGTTTTTGTTTCCAAGTGATATCTAGCTAACCATGATGCTAAGGATAAACTTAAAGGTGCAACTCCAATTGGTATCACGCTTCAAATGTTTATTCTTTACACCTTAGCATCATTTGGTAGTAATTAATCTCCAACAATTCTAATCTATACATATGTGTGAGCTTCAAACCAAACACTCTAGTACATATGTAGGGGGAGCTAATACTACCAATTAGGGTTTATGGTACTTGTCCAAAATCATTTACACATGGTAAAATTGCTTGGGCAAGCAACTCAAATCCATTTAAGCTTAATTTTCATAACTTTGTAGAGTTGTCATCAATTACCAAAAAGGGGGAGATTAAAAGGTCCTTGTTTGGTTTTGGTAATTGAGTGACAACCTAGGTGGACTAATATGTGCTTATGAGAGATACACATGAGATTAGTCCATAGGTAAACATGTGATGAAGGAGCTCATTGCATATGAGACATGACATGGAGTCATGTGACTAAGGTGGAGAAGATCAAGACAAGACTTGGCTTGACGGACCGGTTGTAAGTGTGAAGGGCAAGTTGAGTGATGACTTGGTGCTGATAGACCAAAGCAACAGTGAAGAGCAAATGAAGTCAAGATTGATGAATCAATACGGTCACGTGATGATATGAAGTGGGTCATCATTTGGTGATATGGTTGGTGCATACGTTGCATCAACATTGAAGGAGATGGAATGAAATGCGCAAGGCAAAGATATAACCTAGGGCATTTCATTTCACCAGTCATTGGTGTGTAGAGACGTTTATGACTGGGTTTAGGATAGATGGCCGTACTATCAAGAGGGGCAAACTTGTTTCTATATCAGTCATCTAGTGCCACTCGAGTGATCTAACCTCGCATCATTGCTAGGATCGAGTGGTGTGGCAAGTTGAGTGATTAACCCTTGAAAAATGTTTGGAAAAATGCTAACACACATGTACTATGGTGAGACACCTAGTTGTTAGCAATTTGGAATCAAGGATGGTGTAGTTGAAATTTTAGAAAAAGAAAAGGAAGAAGGAGAAGTGGACCGGACCCAGGGCATCGGACCTTGGGCAACCGAGTCCAGTCTTGGTGCTGCAGGGCACATGCATGGCTTGCGTTCCCTCAGACTAGGTGGCGTCATGGGTCCGACTCAGGTACAATGCTGGTCTAGCTGACTCGCACTAGAGGGGTGAGGCAAGGAGTCATAGGGCTCTTCATTGGTAGCATGGGTTCGACGGCGCCTTCACGGTTATACGCAAGGAGCAGGCACATACACGACTGATCCATTGTTCCCTAGGAGGCCACGACATTGGTCGTGGGTTAGGCTTGGCGGCGTGGCTACCATGGCTAAGGGCGAGTAGGAGTAGCGACACCTCATCATGGTGTAGCAGGTGGGCGAGCACTCGCTTAGTGAAAGCTCTAGTTTGGTTTTGATGAATTGATGAAACCCTAAGTGCTAACCTAGTTTATTTAAGTGATCATGAGATAGGTAGCACTATTCCAAGTGGTGGAGCAATGGTAAAGATCATGATGATGGTGTGACCATGTGAAGGGTCGAGATGGCGACTAGAGGGGGGGTGAATAGTCTTTTTGTCGGGGACCTAATACCGGGGTACCCCAGAAGGTGGAACCGATAACCACCGAACGTAAAAAACTTCTGGACGCATAAGGGCGCCATGTCATCCTTTGTTCGAATGACAGGAGTTCGGTTCCACCTCGCCCGACACCCTTGGGACGGGCTCGGTCTCGCCCGAGGACCGAGGGATAAACTCTGTCTCGCCCGACGCCTTGAGGACGGGCTCGGTCTCGCCCGAGGGCTGAGGGATGAGTTCCGTCTCGCCCGATCCTGGAGGGGTGGGGTCAGCCTCACCCGACGCCTTTGTGGGATAACCCTGCCTCGCCCCAAAGGCTCAAGGCTAATCTCCGTCTCGCCCGACGCCTATAGGGCGGGCTCGGTCTCGCCCGAAGGCTAAGGGATAGATTCCGCCTCGCCCGATCCCGGAGGGATAGGGTTAGTCTCGCCCAAGAGATAGGGACTGGCCTCCGTCTCATCTGACGGCCTAGAACGAGCCTCGCCCTGATCGATATCTATCCCTCATAACGATGGGTACAGGACGAGACAAGATGTTCGGGTCAACCATGGCTCCAACGACCATACCCTGCACCCTGACAGGAAAAGAACTGCCAGGGAACGACAGGACTGACGCTTTAGACCCTTCCAGGCGCCGCAGAGCCCAAAAGGTATTACAAGTACGTGCACCTCACTCTGTAGAGTTGTAGGCGCCGCCTTCAGCTCTGGGACACGGAACCCAACGAAGATATACGACAACCGCTACACTCCAAGAGCGAATTTGCTATCTCCACGAACGACGGATACTCCGTCACCGCGCTGTGGACCCAAGGAAGCGGGGGGGCCCCTCTTCCCGACCCCTCAGGTCCTCCAAGTCAGAGAGCCTTGGCCACGGCGCTACACCGGACCCCGACCCCGAATTCTCCCAACAGGAATCATGGGAACCAGAAGGCGTGTGGAGCAAGGCTGGGGGAGGCCCCTAAGTCAAAACCACTGTACTACAGCCCATACCCTGGGGGCAGCATGCTGTGACCGATCTGACATCCTATAGAGATATTGACGACATCATAAGCACTTATCTTCCTTCGCACTCATCAGAATGGAGGACCTGACCAGGTAGACATGAGCCACAAGGCTAAGTAGAGTACGTATCCTGGAGCTCTCACCCTTGTAAAGCCCGCCCCTTCATCTATAAAAGGGGAGGCATGTCCTCCATCAAACGGACGGGAAAAAATAGGACCGAACAATAGAACGCACTCACACACATTCAAGCAGCTACGAAGCTCTTGACCACCTTTCAATCCTTCGATCAGAGAGACTTGGGACCAGTCCCTCTCTCGGCAGTTTGTATCCCTTACTACAGATCGTTTACGGTGCTAATAACACAAGCAGCAACAAACTGGACGTAGGGACGTTCCGCCTGAACCAGTATAATTCCTGTGTCCTTTAGCGCACCATCCAAACCTAACGCGCATTACTATAAATTTACTTGCCGGTGCTTGTACGAAACACCGACAGTTGGCGCGCCAGGTAGGGGCTTTGCGCATTCCAAATCAGGTCTCGGATGGCCACCCACGCAATCACCTGGGCCCCGGGTGCACACGTGCGTTTCGGCAACCTGGATTTCATCATCACATTAGGAGGAGAGCTAGCGCTGACTCACTCAGCCGCTCCATCTCCCCCTTCCATCAACCTCAGCCGTCTCAGGCTTGAGGGCCCACCGGCAACTCCCGGGGAGTCCCGTCACCCAAGGGGGCTTCCCACGACGCCACCATGTATTCGGAAAGGTCCGTATGGAGCACCCCGACAGCGTTTCCATTCGGTCTCCGCAACGCTGCGGCGACCGCTGGCCGCCCTTGGGCGCTACGTGTGGTTCAATCACCCACGGACATCGAGTTCGTGGGGGTGATTGAGCGTGATACGGAGACCCTCTACGAGCTCCTCAACGAGAAGCCTGTATCGCTCTCCAGCTCAGATTCCAGTAGGGGGAGCCACCATCCTTCCCGAGAATGCTACATGACGCAGACCCCCGAGGGTCACGTCGAAAGCGCCTCCAGGGAAGAGGCCACCCCTACAAACAAACCTGACAGCAGATCCGGGGAAGAGGGGACAGCCCCATCTCACCTGAGGATGGAGCAGCTAAGGGCTCGTCAGCAAGAGATCGACGAGGCCGGGCAAGGGCTCGCACGGGAATACGCGGACATCAATCGCGAGATTGAACGCCGCAAAGACGGGGGGCGCGCGCGCGCCACAGCCCGCACCGTACACCAAAGGATCCTCACCGACGATGGGGCCTTTCCTCACTTTGCCCGAGCTAGCCAGAACATCGCCGCAGCAACCGCCTTGCTGCATGGCCTCCCGGAGGCCGCAACGTCCGAGGATCGACGCGCTTATCGGGAGATTCACACGTTGCTCGAGCGTGCAGCCGCGCAGCAGGCGGAAAGTTCATTGTCTCGACGACGCGAACCCGACACCAGCAAGCACGCGCCCTCAGTGCGTCCCACCAAGGACGCATCCGTACACCAAACACCGCTAGCCGGCGGGCAGCCCTCCGTCGTCCCTGTACATCAATGCCTCGGCCGTGGCCACGACGTACGCAGCATCATCGACGCCCGGAGACGTGCCCACGGCGATGAGGGAGAAGCAGCGCGCCGCGGCTATCATCCCCGACGTGGAGGGCGCTACGACAGCAACGAAGACCGAAGCCCGAGCCCCGTTCTGCCCGGCCCTCAGGCCTTTGGCCGGCACATCCTCAACGCCGCGTTCCCCCTAAGGTATCGACCGCCTACGAACATTCCTAAATATTCTGGCGAAACAAATCCCGGGCTTTGGCTCGAAGACTATCGGCTTGCGTGTCAGGCCGGTGGTGCGAGTGATGATAATTTTATTATTCGCAATCTCCCGCTGTTCTTGGCCGACTCGGCACGAGCATGGCTGGAGCACCTACCGTCCAATGCTATTCAGAGTTGGGCGGATCTAACTGAGATCTTCGTGGGTAATTTCCAGGGCACGTACAAACGCCCTGGAAACCCATGGGACCTCAAGAACTGCCGTCAGAAGGCCGATGAAACCCTCCGCGGGTACATCCGGCGCTTCTCCCGACAGTGCAACGAGCTCCCAAACGTCGCCGACGCCGACGTGATAGGAGCCTTTCTGTCCGGAACGACCTGCGAGTCCCTGGTCCACAAGCTAGGACGTAGGGGCCCGCGAACTACCAAGGAACTTCTGGACATCGCCACCAGTCACGCCTCTGGAGAGGAGGCGGTCGGAGCCATCTTTGATCGCTTCGACGGAAAGACAAGGCGGGACGAGGGCGCCAGCGAAGGCGCCTCCAACCGTCCCGCCAAAGGGAAAAGTAAGAAGCAACGGCGCGACAACTCGCTCGTGGCCGCAACCGACCGCAAAGGTGGCCGGAAGCCCGCGGAGGGCACTCCGAACCACTTCGAGAAAATGCTCGAGGGGCCATGCCCAAACCACGCCTTCTCGGCCAAGCACCTATACAAGGAATGCGGCCTTATGCGCAAATACTTGGCCGGGGGCCTGAACAAGGAGGAGCAGGGGAAGGAGCCTGTTCCCACCATTGACGACACGAAGAAGAAGGACGACGCCTTTCCAACACCGACCGGTGCCCTCATGATCTTCGGAGGATCAGCGGCCTACGACTCCAGGCGCCGCCAGAAGGTCGCACGTCGAGAGGTCTATACCGCTGGACCGGCTATGCCAGTTTATCTCCGGTGGTCGGAATCCGCCATAACCTTCGACCGGTCCGACCATCCAGATGCCATCCCACACCCGGGGAGGTATCCGCTTGTCATTGACCCAATCGTCGGTCCAAAGCGGCTCACCAAGGTACTGATGGATGGGGGCAGCGGCCTCAACATCATGTACGCCAAGACGCTCGACGAGATGGGCGTCGACCGAACGAACCTCCGTCCTGTCCGAGCACCTTTCCATGGCGTCGTGCCTGGAAGGCAAGCCGTGCCACTAGGGCAGATTGACCTGCCCGTCACCTTTGGGGATCGATCCAATTACCGAACTGAGACCCTCACCTTCGATGTAGTGGGATTCCCGGGGACTTTCCACGCCATTCTGGGGCGATCATGTTACGCGAAGTTCATGGCCGTACCCAATTACACATACCTGAAGCTGAAGATGCCAGGTCCCCGTGGGATCATCACCATCGGCACCTCCTTCCAGCGCGCTTACGAGTGTGAGGTCGAATGCTGCGGACACGCATCCGCGGTCATCGCGTCCGAAGAGCTCGCCACCCTCAGGGAGGAGGTCATTGAAGGGACACCCGACGCAAAGAAGTCGTCCGGATCGTTCGAATCAGCAGAGGGTTCCAGGGACGTCCTCTTGGATCCCAGTAGCTCCGAGGGCAAAAAAGTCCGAATTAGGACCGCGCTCTCCTCCGCATAGGAAAGCGCGCTCGTCGACTTCCTCCGCGCCAACAAGGACATCTTTGCGTGGAAACCCTCGGATATGCCGGGCATCCCGAGGGAGGTCGCTGAGCATACCCTCCAGATCCTCCCGGGCTCCAAGCCGGTGAAGCAACGCCTGCGCCGCTTCGACGAGGAGAAACGCAGGGCCATCGGCGAGGAGATAGCCAAACTACTGACCGTAGGATTCATTAAGGAAGTATACCACCCAGAGTGGTTAGCAAATCCTGTTCTTGTCCGAAAAAAGAGTGGGAAATGGAGAATGTGTGTTGATTATACTGGTCTCAACAAAGCGTGTCCAAAGGATCCATTTCCTTTGCCCCAAATAGACCAAATAGTCGATTCCACCTCGGGGTGCGAAACCCTCTGTTTCCTTGACGCATACTCAGGCTACCATCAGATCGCGATGAAAGAGTCCGACCAGCTCGCGACATCTTTTATCACGCCCTTCGGATCATTTTGCTACGTTTCAATGCCGTTTGGTTTGAAGAACGCTGGGGCGACGTACCAGCGCTGTATGCTTAGTTGCTTCGGAGACCTCATCGGGCGAACCGTTGAGGCCTATGTCGATGACATCGTAGTCAAATCCAAGCGGGCTGACCACCTTGTCGCCGACCTTGAACGCACCTTTGCGAAACTCCGGGCGAACGGCATCAAGCTCAATCCCGAAAAATGTGTTTTCGGAGTCCCGAGGGGCATGCTGCTCGGCTTCATCATCTCCGAGCGTGGCATCGAAGCCAACCCAGAGAAGATATCGGCCATCACGAAGATGGGCCCGATCCAAAACATAAAGGGGGTTCAGCGGATCACAGGGTGCCTTGCCGCCCTCAGCCGATTCATTTCACGCCTCGGCGAACGAGGACTCCCCCTTTATCGACTTCTGAAGAAAACTGACCACTTCGAGTGGACAGCCGAGGCTCAGGAGGCACTTGACATGGTTAAACAATTTTTAACTAAGCCACCGGTCCTAGTTCCTCCACGCGATGGAGAATCTCTCCTACTATATATATCAGCCACCACCCAGGTGGTTAGCTCCGCCTTAATAGTAGAACGAGAGGAGGAAGGGCACACCTTCAAGGTGCAGCGCCCTGTATATTTCATCAGCGAAGTGCTATCTGACTCCAAAACCCGCTACTCCCAGATCCAGAAACTCCTCTACACCGTCCTCATCACCAAAAGGAAGCTACGCCACTACTTCGAGTCACACCCCATGACAGTAGCGACGTCGTTCCCCCTCGGCGAGGTCATTCGTAGCCATGACGCTACGGGAAGAACCGCAAAGTGGGCGCTCGAGCTGATGGATCAGGGCATTTCTTATGTCCCCCGAACGGCGATCAAATCTCAGGCACTGGCTGACTTCATCGCGGAGTGGACCGAGGTCCAGATGCCACCAGCAGCCGTCGATCAAGAGTACTGGATAATGTACTTCGACGGATCGCTGATGAAGAAGGGCGCCGGAGCAGGACTAGTCTTAGTATCCCCCCTCGGGGTCCACATGAGGTACATGGTTCGGCTTCATTTTCCCTCATCAAACAACACTGCAGAATACGAAGCGCTCATCAACGGCCTACGAATCGCCATCGAGCTGGGCATCCGACGCCTTGACGTCAGGGGCGACTCTTAGCTGGTCGTCAACCAGGTCATGAAAGAGTCGGGCTGCCACGATACCAAGATGGAGGCATACTGTCAAGAGGTCCGACGTCTGGAGGACAAGTTCGACGGCCTCGAACTCAATCATATCCCCAGGCGCCTCAACGAAGCGGCCGACACACTCGCAAAAGCGGCATCCAGCCGAGAGCCGGTTCCAACAGGCGTCTTTGCTAGTGATCAACACAAACCCTCGGTACGCTATACGGGGTCGGAACAAGCCGACGATGGCCCTTCTAGTCCGAACCCAAGGCCGATCCGCCAACTGTTCCTCCCGACCCCGAGGTCATGGAGCTTGAAGAAGACCCAGCAACGGAGTCCGATCCTCCCAATGACTGGAGAACGCTTTACATCGACTATCTCCTCCACGATGTACTACCAACCAACGAGACAGAAGCCCGACGGCTTGCGCGACGCGCCAAATCCTTCATTCTTGTAGAGGGCGAACTCTACAAACGAAGTCACATCGGAATTCTTCAGCTTTGCATCCCTGGCGAATAGGGAAAACTCCTACTGAGCGACATCCACGGTGGGGCATGCGGACACCATGCCACACCAAGAACCTTGGTTGGGAAGGCATTCCGACAGGGTTTCTATTGGCCCACCGCAGTAGCCGATGCCGAGCAAATTGTACGCACCTGCGAAGGGTGCCAATACTACGCTCGGCAAACACACCTCCCGGCCCAGGCTCTCCAGATGATCCCTATCACGTGGCCCTTCGCGGTTTGGGGGCTTGACCTGGTCGGGCCTCTTAAAAAAGCGCCCGGAGGCTTTACCCACTTGCTTGTCACCATAGACAAGTTCACAAAATGGATTGAAGCTCGGCCGGTATCCACAATCAAATCCGAGCAAGCTGTGCTGTTCTTTCTCGACATCATCCATCGCTTTGGAGTACCGAACTCCATCATCACAGACAACGGCACGCAGTTCACCGGTAGGAAATTTGTTCGTTTCTGTGACGAACAACACATCCGAATCGATTGGGCAGCCGTCGCGCACCCCCGGACGAACGGACAGGTCGAGTGCGCAAACGGCATGCTCCTTCAAGGCCTCAAACCCAGAATTTTCAACCGGTTGAACAAATTCGGCGCGCGTTGGCTCGCTGAGCTCCCGGCTGTGCTCTGGAGCCTAAGGACGACTCCTAGCCGGGCCACCGGCTACACACCCTTTTTCATGATCTACGGCTCCGAGGCCGTTCTCCCGACGGACCTCGACTATGGAGCGCCAAGAATCAGAGCATATGACGCTAAGGGAGCTGGGGCATCTCACCAAGACGCCATGGACCAGCTAGACGAGGCCCGCGACATCGCCCTCCTCCATTTAGCCAAGTACCAGCAAGCGTTGCGGCGGTACCACAGCCGACGGGTGCGGGGTCGAGCCTTCAACGTCGGAGACCTCGTCCTCCGTCTTGTACAGAGCAACAAGGATCGTCACAAACTCTCCCCGCCCTAGGAAGGGCCCTACATCGTCGCGGAAATACTTCGCCCAGGTGCCTACCGGTTGAAAACCATCAAAGGGGAGGTCTTCGCCAACGCCTGGAACATTGAGCAGCTACGTCGTTTCTATCCTTAAAATAAGCTTACACTTTTCTTTATCAGTTTTTGTCTTAATAGAACCCCGATCCATAGTGATTTCCGACCCCTACAAATCGTGAGGGGACAGATCTCACTCAGGGGCTGGCATGTGATCGTAACATATGTCATGTGTAGTACAAGTATACGCTTGTAAAACATCCCTGTGTTATACTTGCAAACATTTTTCTAAGTTTTCCATTCGCCTCATAAATGAGTCTCGAGGGCTAAGATCTTGGGAACCAATTCTGAATACGACTGGTAGGACTGCGAGACACCCACGCCCCAGCGGCTGCAACCTCTTTGCTCACCAGTTCAGTCAGAATTAGTTCGCCCACGTTCCTAGCTCCCTATGACTTAGACCATGAGAAGAGTTGGAAAGCATTAAAATGATTTGCCATAAGCAAAGGATGTAATTTTGTTCATTTTTTGCACAAATTCACCACTTACAAAGCGATGTCATTACAAAAAAGGAACAATATACTCTGAGGACTGTTTACTCGGGGGCTTCCCCACAACGTTATTTCATTACAGTCTCGGCTCAGCTCTACCACAAGTGCTACTACGGTCGCCGTGCCACGCTAACGTCCGGGGCGTGTACACGGGCCAGTTCGTCTACTGCGGTCCACCGTGCCACGCTCTCCATCGGTGACGTCGAGGGCATGTACACGGGCCAGCTCATCTACTGCGGGCGCCGTACCACGCTCTCCATCGGCGACATCTTCGCTGGACCCTCGAAGGCGCCACCATCTATGACGCCTCCGCCGGAGCGTCCGGGGACTACGCCATCGTCGTCAGCCACAACCCCGGCAGCGACGCCACCGTCATGGCGTCTGGGGACTACGCCATCATCCCCAGCCATAGCCCTGACAACGGCGTAGGGGTAGGAAACGCCTCCCGCCAAGGGAGGAGCACAGCGAACGATGACGCAGTCGACGACGTACGACGCCCACCGGCGCCTCCTTTCCTTCGGCAGCAGCGACTCCTCAGCAAGGGCCACGCACACCATCTCATCTACGTTGGATAACCTCCGGCTCGACATCACGCACCAGAATCACGAGCAAGTTTGTAAGTTCTCTATCTCTCTCTGGCATTACTCTTCCTCACTCAGGAACCACCGCGACGCACGGACGCGTTGGACGGAAAGGAAGAAGAAGGAGAGATAGCGGCTCGGAGGCAGAAGGGGAGGTGGGATGAGAACTCCTCTCCCCTCCCTATTTAAGGAGGAGGCGCAGTAACTAAGGAAAGGCGAAAGGACCACGGACGACCCGATGACGGGACCCTTCAGATCTCCTGGGTCGACCGTTCGGCTCAGAAGACACGACCAAAGAAAGATAAGCCTCTCAGCTTTCTCACTTTATACGTTAAAATTCGTTCGCAAGATTCCGACCCCGTCAAATAGCAGGGACGCGAGCATCACTCGGGGGCTATCGAGGATGACTACCAGTCTAGACATCCTCTTCACCCGACCCCTCCGTACGCCCGAAACTAAGGGCGCGACATACAGGCACAAAGCTTTGAGTAAAACTGGACGAACTAGCAAACCCTACGCCCCGATAGCTACGGTGTTTCTGTTTACCAGAAAAATCCTACTCAACGCCCCTCGCGTCTCTAGTTTCGACGTCGGCCCCTCTCAATGAAGGGATCGGAGGGGTCCGCCTACAGAGTCTCCCCCAAAGGAGAAGCTGTCAGGCTGCCCAAGTTAATCGAACGGCTCGGATCGTCACTGAGACACGAAAACAAAGAATAGCAATTCTTACGTAGGTTTTTTCAACCTCGTCACAAACGTCGGGGCCCGAACCCATCTGCTAGGAGCTTTTCCGCCACTCACATCACCAAGGTAACGTTACCAACCCCGCCTTTATTTTCAATTAAATATTGCATTCAAAACATTCTCATTCGATATAGGCAACCATAGGCTGAGGTTCGAAGGCCGGCCCGCGAGGGCTCGAGGCCGCCTCATGCCAAACAGGGCCAGGGAGAGATAACCAAGACGAGCCCCAGCGGCCCTGCCCGATCCCGCTCAGAAGCGAACCGGGACGTCTCGACCTTCTCTCGTTCGATTCTAACCTCGAGCCAAACCCACAGAATCTCCATCGAGGAGAGGCCATCGGGCCCCCTGAGCTTATCGAACGACTCAGGCATCTGCCGGGAGGCGGGTTAAGAAGTTGTGGAGTGCCACCAGAGGGCTCTGCCGATCCCATCAGCAAATGATGGACCCGGATTCCACACGAACGTACCCGTTAGCGAGCTCGTTGAGCACGGTACTCAAGCCGTCGAGGCAAGTGTCGTTCACTCAGCCCCTCCGATTGCGAAAACCGAGGACGGGGTAACACGCAAATAACGGCCGACCCCCATCAGACCCTAACAAGGCTCGAGGGCTCGGGCCAAACAATGCAGGAGCAAAGGCCCCACCTTGCCGAGCCCATAGAGTCCCCAGTTGGGATTTCTGTTGGAAGGCAGGGCAGGGATTATTGCGAGGACATCCATTGTCACCAAAACCACGATTCCGGTCTCCAGTAACACCCGACCCCAGGCAGGTGCGGGGGTCGGACCTTACTCGGGGGCTGTTAAGGTATGGCTACCTCCTCAATCTCCTCACATTATAATCAGCGGCATAATTCAGGGGAACATATTGGTAAGACCGTAAAAAATCAAATCGCAAAAAATCAAACAAAACGAAATTAAGACGCAAAAGCACGAAAGGCGTCCAGACTCAAAAAATACCGACACTTGTCCACATATTACATATAAGCTATTCTCAAAATTGTTCGACTAATTACTCCCGCGAAGGGAGAACCATTTCTTTCAGACTGTCTGCCAGGTTCTTCGCAAGAGGAGCGACCATCTTCTCCATTTCCTCCAGCTCTTCATACTCGTAGGTGGACGGAAAGCCTTCGCTCATCACCCTCAGGTTTATTTCCTTCTCATAATGGGCGTGGGCGACGGTGAAGGCCTGGGTAATCCCGACGTGAAAGGCACTCTCCTCAAGTTGGCCCACCCGAGCCGTGATACCTCCGACACGAGCCGCGAGCGGGCTGGTCTCCACAGGCTCCGTCACATTCAGGGCGTTAAGGACCACCCCGACCGCAGCTTGTAGAAGATCATGCACATCGCTCTTCGCCTGAAGGGCCCTGCGCGTATAGGCAGCCTCTTTCTCCAGCTTGGCGGCGACGTTCTCGGCACTCAACTTTCCTTTCACCGCGCCATCAAGCTCCGCCCGGAGAGAGCGGACCACCCCGACGTCCTCGTCCACCTTCTGCTGGAGGGCTGTGGCCCTACTCTCGGCCTTCTGCCGGAGGTCCCGCTCCATCTCCAGCTCCTTCAGGATTTCGCTGGCCTTCTCATTAGCCGCGGCATTCCTCTGCAGCAGCTCGTCTCGTTCTTTTTGGAGTTTGGCAATCTCCTCTCCATCCAGCTTGGACCTCGCCGACAGGTCCTCAAACATCCCGTGCGCCTCCTCCGCATCCTAACGCGCCTGGGCCTCCCGCTCTTGGACGATAGCAAGCTAGGCGGCCATGTTTGCTCGCAGCCGGGCCTCCTCAGAGAGGCGATCCCGCTCTGCCTTCTGCTCACGGAGGAATTGGGATTTTTTCCGGCTACGAGCAACAAGAATCTGAAGAAGAAGAAGACTGATATCAGAAATGCGAGAATCCACAAACACACGAAGAAAGAAAAAAGAAAGTCCAGAGAATACCTGAGAGGTAGGGATAATGATCTCACGAAGGGCTCCTCTGGCCTGGTCCAGGGCGTTCAGCATGGTCGAAATCCCGATGTCAAGACCCTCTCGCTCCATACTCTCGGAATGATCATCGAGCGAGAAAAAGAGCCAACGTCGGGTCCTGAGCAGCCATCCACTGGAGCGGCGGCTCCCCCCGCGCAGGGGAGCGGCTTCCTCCCGACAAGGGGGCCGGTGGCGGCTCCCTCCTGACCCTGTGTGGCACCACCGCCGCACTCAAGGACCCTTCGGATGGACCCTCCTCCGTCTGGACCGCTTCGGGCGCCACGGGCGGATCCACATGGGCACCTGGTGGCGCGGATTGCACCACGCCCTCGGGTGCCACCACGACCGCGCCCGGCTGATCCTGGCTCGGCGCAGTCATGATCACCTTCACCGGCGGTATGCGGTCCTCGGCCGGCTCTTCCACGCCCACCGCGGAAGAAGCCGCTCGCTCAGTGGCCTCCATGGGCGTGGGAGCCACCATGGACGCCGTCGGTTCGGCCAACGCGGCCCCACGTCGGCACCACCCCTACCCGAAACAGGGGTGACTCCAGGCGACGCCGTCTGTCCCGCTTGAAGGGCGAGACTCTTCTTGGGCGCCAGCCCTAGGGGGTGACCCGTCCGCAAGAACCTACACAGAGGTAATAACCGTTAAGTCAAAATAAAAATGGAAAAAAGATGAAAATAGAGGAGTCAAGAGCTTACATTGACGTCCTCGGCCGACGGAAGCGTTTTGGGGACGGATCCCCAGATCCCTGCCCTGACTCGTCCGGACGGGACCGTTTCATACCAGCCCCCTGCCCCGCGGCAGGGGGGTTCATCTCGTCGGGCGCAGCGCCGGAGTCGCTCCCCTCCATCGTCTCGCCGGGCGCGGCACCGGAGCCGTCCCCCTCCCTCGTCTCACGGGGCGCAGCACCAGAGCTGCTCCCCTCCATCACCTCACAGGGCGCGGCACCAAAGCTGGGCGCGGCTCCAGTACCACCCCCCTCCACGATCGCCTCAGGGTCGGCAGCAACAAGCCCGGCGTCCCCCATCCACCGATCCTCAGCCGGCACGCCGTGCGAAGCGGCGGATTCGCCGGCCTCCACCGACCTCATTGATTCACTTCCCTCTGCGTGAAAAGCAAAGGGCCCCTGCACGGGTGGGTGGCCACTTGTCAGCATTTCCTCATCCTCCAGGATGCCCCAATCCACGTCGACGGCTACCTCGTTGTCACCGTCGTCATCATCATCATCGTCGTCATCCTCACTGCTCACGTCCTCTCCCCGATCCTGTGCCTCCTGCTTCAGTCGTTTCGCCTTCTTCATCTCCTCCTTTGCCTTCTTGTCCCGCTCGGCCGCGAGTCGATTCGCCGCCGCCATAGCCCTGTCCTTCGGCAGTGGAGCCGGACTATCCTTGAAGACTAGCCCCCTCGGCTAGCCCCAACATCACAAAAGCAAGTATTAAAAAGGGAGATTCAGGAGAAAGAAAAGAGTGCAGGGGAAGAGGGCTTACGAATTCGAAGAACCCAGGCTCCGGCCGCATTGGAGGATGCCCGAGCACCGGATACACGATGTCAAGGACCATGCCGGCAGAATCCCTCGTCGGCTCCGTCGCTTCCTTGACACGCTGCGCCACTTCCGAATAAGGGAGCGCCTCGTCAACGAGCACCGTTCCCTCGAACGACATCCCTGGCATCATCCGATGCAGGGGAAGCACGCGCGCCATCAGTGGCGCCACCCTCCTCGTGTGGTAAGCACCAATAATCCCCGACCCCTTTACACCCCGACCCTTCAGGGCATGGAGGGCGGAGAGAAGGTCGGAGATGTGCTTCTTGTCTTTAGTCTGGACGCCCCAGCCCCATGACGCCGGAGCATCCACAATAAGACGTCCGGTGTACTTCGGTAGGGGGGCACTCGCATCATCCCTAACATAAAACCATTGCGAATGCCATCCCTTGTTGGATGTGGCCAGACGCATGTACGGGTAACCCTTCGATCGGGTATGGCGCAGGTGAATGCTGGCACACCCCATCGGTGCGTCTACTTCTTCCCCCCCAATCTTCCTCCTCGACAGACTAACGCTAAAGAAATACCACCACAGATCAAAATGGGGATCGATCCCCAGGAAACCCTCACACAGGGCAACAAACGCTGCCATATGCTGTATCCCATTGGGAGTTAGATGCTGTAGCTCTACCTCATAGTAATCTAATAGCCCCCGAAGGAATCTATGCGCGGGTACCCCGAATCCCCGCTCATGGAAGAGGGCAAAAGAGACGACATACCCTTCAGGCGGCACCGGCTCACCCTCGTCGCCAGGAAGCAACCACTCCTGGACGGCGGATTGTGGGTGGAGAAGGCCACAGCGAACGAGGCCCTCCAGACGCCGGGAAGAGATGCTTGATCTGCCCCACAACTCCATTGAGGCAGTAGGGGGGAAGGGCAGGCGCGAGCTTAACGGCGGCTGGAACACGAACGCAGGCCGGTCGACGGTGGCAATGCGGGCGTGAGGGGCTGGGAAGATTGGCGGCGGATGTCTCAGAACGCAAAGGAAGGGGAGCGAAATACGGGACCCTGGGGGCGAACCCCGCGGTTTTATAGGGGGCGACGGACACGAGAAGGGCAACCGTCCGCCTCGATCTCCGGGCCTGCCACGCGCGCCCCCGCGTCGCGTCGCGGGACACGCGCCCGCAGTCCCTATCTTCTTATCCCAAAAATCTCGGCGGATGGTTCGCCTTCCCCAAGCGAAGCCGGACTCTCTGCCCACCGGGGAAGCGCAAGCCACAAAGGCCTGTTTCTTTTCTCTTTGGCCCACCTAGGGTCCAGCAACTCGCCGGCCAGCCCAACTAAGAAGGAATCCACGAACGATCCGCCATCAGGGGCAGAAGCACCAGTTAGGACAGCCCTGAGTCAGTCCCCAGCGAACGGGATGCCACGACCCACTCGAAAAAACACCCAGTTGATGAAAAACTAAGTCCTTCAGCCTTACCCGCGAAGGGGCCGATACAACCCCCCGGGCGACTCTACTCGAGTCACCCGGGGGCTCGGGGGCTACACCCATCGGGTGCGCTCGCGCACACCCTCCGGCAATTTAGCTTCGGCGAAATCGAAAAACACCCTCCAGGCGGTTCTGCCCGAATCACCTAGAGTCTCGGGGGCTACTGTCGGGGACCTAATACCGGGGTACCCCAGAAGGTGGAACCGATAACCACCGAACGTAAAAAACTTCTGGACGCATAAGGGCGCCATGTCATCCTTTGTTCGAATGACAGGAGTTCGGTTCCGCCTCGCCCGACACCCTTGGGACGGGCTCGGTCTCGCCCGAGGGCCGAGGGATAAACTCCGTCTCGCCCGACGCCTTGAGGATGGGCTCGGTCTCACCCGAGGGCTGAGGGATGAGTTCCGTCTCGCCCGATCCCGGAGGGGTGGGGTCAGCCTCACCCGACGCCTTTGTGGGATAACCCTGCCTCGCCCCAAAGGCTCAAGGCTAATCTCCGTCTCGCCCAACGCCTATAGGGCGGGCTCGGTCTCGCCCGAAGGCTAAGGGATAGATTCCGCCTCGCCCGATCCCGGAGGGATAGGGTTAGTCTCGCCCAAGAGATAGGGACTGGCCTCCGTCTCATTCGACGGCCCAGAACAAGCCTCGCCCTGATCGATATCTATCCCTCATAACGATGGGTACAGGACGAGACAAGACGTTCGGGTCAACCATGGCTCCAACGACCATACCCTGCACCCTGACAGGAAAAGAACTGCCAGGGAACGACAGGACTGACGCTTTAGACCCTTCCAGGCGCCGCAGAGCCCAAAAGGTATTACAAGTACGTGCACCTCACTCTGTAGAGTTGTAGGCGCCGCCTTCAGCTCTGGGACACGGAACCCAACGAAGATATACGACAACCGCTACACTCCAAGAGCGGATTTGCTATCTCCACGAACGACGGATACTCCGTCACCACGCTGTGGACCCGAGGAAGCGGGGGGGCCCTCTTCCCGACCCCTCAGGTCCTCCAAGTCAGAGAGCCTTGGCCACGGCGCTACACCGGACCCCGACCCCGAATTCTCCCAACAGGAATCATGGGAACCAGAAGGCGTGTGGAGCAAGGCTGGGGGAGGCCCCTAAGTCAAAACCACTGTACTATAGCCCATACCCTGGGGGCAGCATGCTGTGACCGATCTGACATCCTACAGAGATATTGACGACATCATAAGCACTTATCTTCCTTCGCACTCATCAGAATGGAGGACCTGACCAGGTAGACATGAGCCACAAGGCTAAGTAGAGTACGCATCCTGGAGCTCTCACCCTTGTAAAGCCCACCCCTTCATCTATAAAAGGGGAGGCATGTCCTCCATCAAACGGACGGGAAAAAATAGGACCGAACAATAGAACGCACTCACACACATTCAAGCAGCTACGAAGCTCTTGACCACCTTTCAATCCTTCGATCAGAGAGACTTGGGACCAGTCCCTCTCTCGGCAGTTTGTATCCCTTACTACAGATCGTTTACGGTGCTAATAACACAAGCAGCAACAAACTGGACGTAGGGATGTTCCGCCCGAACCAGTATAATTCCTGTGTCCTTTAGCGCACCATCCGAACCTAACGCGCATTACTATAAATTTACTTGCCGGTGCTTGTACGAAACACCGACACTTTTCTAAAATTAATCGCGTCGGCTAACCGATATAAATGCGGAATTAAAACACTCGGTCTAGCCAAGACTATACCCCTCTATATATGTTCACTAGCACCTTGCAAAGATACTAATTATGCAACTAAGGTGCCGGGCTAGCTAGAGCTCTCCTAAACAATTCTAGGAGCAAGGTCACACAAACCTATGCCACTAGTACTTTAAACAACAAGAGAGCTTCTACACATGCTAGTAAGCAAAAGCACAAAGCTAACTAAGCTCACTAGCAATGCTCAATAACAAGGCAACCAATGCCTAATTAGAGAGCGCAAATACTTAGTTACACAAACTAAGCAATATGACTAACAAGGTTACTAAAACCAAATTAGCCACGCAAGGGAGCTACTTCTATGCTACACAAGCAAGAAGATAATTAGCAAGCTACACAAGCTAACTAATTACAAGAGCAACTACACAAGCTTAATATGTATAAAAGTAATTGCAAGCTTGTGTAACGGGGATGCAAACCAACGAGAAGAATAAGGTTGACACGATGATTTTTCTCCCGAGGTTCATGTGTTTGCCAACACGCTAGTCCCCGTTGTGTCGACCGCTCACTTGATGGTTCGGTGGCTAATTAGCATCACCCGCTAAGCCCGCACGTCGGGCGCCGCAAGAACCTACCCCTTGAGTGAGGGTAGCTCAATGACACGCTTTACTAGAGTTGCTCTTCGCGGCTCCCGTGGGGCGAGCACAATGCCCCTCACAAGCACTTCTCCGGAGCGCCGCACAAGCTTCTTGCGTGCTTCGACGGAGACCACCACCAAGCCGTCTAGGAGGTGGCAACCTCCAAGAGTAACAAGCACCACCGGCTTGCAACTCGATCACCTAGTGCCACTCGATGCAACCTCACGATGCAATCGCACTAGAATCGCTCACTCACACAATCGAATGATCACTATCAAGTATGTGTGTGATGGAGGGCTCCCAAGCACTCACAAGCATGGACACTAAGTCCCTTGAGGTGCTCCACACCAGCCATGGCCGAAGGCCACTTCTATTTATAGCCCCAAGGGCTAAACTAGCCGTTACCCCTTCACTGGGCAACGGTCGGGCCGACCGGACGCTCTGGTCGTGTTGACCGGACGCTGGACCTCAGCGTCCGGTCGCTCACAGACGACCACGTGTCCCGGTTCCAATGGTCACTTGACCTGACCGGACGCAGCAGCACTCAACTGACCGAACGCTGAACCCCCAGCGTCCGGTCGTTTCCAGTAAGCTCCCGAGCATGACCGGACGCGTCCGGTCGAATGCGATCGGACGCAGCCAGCGTCCGGTCACTCTCCAGCCACCGCTACACTCCATGTCAGCGTGACCGGACGCAGCCTGCCAGCGTCCGGTGCATTCAGATCCAGCATCCGGTCAGTTGACCGATGCCAGCATCTTCTCCATTCTCTTCACCCTTGCTCAAGTGTGCTAACCACAAGAATTTGCATCCGGCGCAATAGAAAATAGGCATTCCATTTTCCCGAAAGCCATCTCACCCCTGCAAACACCACCTCCTTTGTAAATGTGCCAACACCATCAAGTGTACACCACCATGTGTATGTGTGTTAGCATTTTCACAATCATTTTCCAAAGGATGTTAGCCACTCAACTTGCCACGCCACTCGATCCTAGCGACAATGCAAAGTTAGATCACTCGAGTGGCACTAGATGACCGATATGCAAACAAGTTTGCCCCTCTTGATAGTACGGCCATCTATCCTAAACCCGGTCATAAACTTCTCTAAACACCTATGACCGGTGAAATGAAATGCCCTAGGTTATACCTTTGCCTTGCGCATTCCATTCCATCTCCTTCAATGTCGATGCAACACATGCACCAACATGATCAACAATGATATGATCCACTTCATATCATCACATGATCATATTGGTTCATCGATCTTGACTCTACTTGCTCTTCACCGTTGCCATCGTCCATCGGCGCCAAGTCTTGCTCAAGCTTCACCGCCACGCGGTCCATCACTCCAAAGCCTTCGACTTGCCCTTCACGCTTGCAACCGGTCCATCAAGCCAAGTCTTGTCTTGATCTTCTCCACCTTGATCACATGACTCAATGTCATGTCTCATGTGCAATAAGCTCCTTCATCATCACATGTGTGAGCTTTGCAACATCTCCAAGCCATTTTCACCTTCATGGCATATGTTGCTCACACACATGTACCTGTGGACTAATCACCTGTGTATCTCACATAAACACAATTAGTCCACCTAAGTTGTCACTCAATTACCAAAACCAAACAAGGACCTTTCACCATGGTGATGATTAAGTGCTTGGACTTGGAAAAGAAGAAATAGAAAAACAAAAAGCTCAAGGCAAAGGTGAAACTTGATAGGAGCTTTTTGGTTTAGTGATTGAGACACTTAGCGAGTGTGATCATATTTAGGATTAATAGCGTACTTAGCGAGTGTGATCACATTTAGGAGCTTTTTGGTTTAGTGATCTAAATATGGTTATCAAAGTGCCACTGTATGCTCTAACTCATTGCATATGCATTTAGATTCTAGTTAACACCCTTGAAAATGTTTGTGAAAATATGCTGACACACGTGCATAAGGTGATATACTTGGTGGTTAGCACATATGATCAAGGGTGGTGAAGTTGGAGTTGAGAAGGGGTTGTCTCAAGGTGATCGGACGCTGCTCTAGCAGCGACCAGACTCAACAGCCATGTTCGATCAGTGGCGCGCAGTGAAGGCCACCCTTGGTCTTTTGGTCAGACGCTAAACAGTGAATGTGATCGGACACGCAAGGCCTACATCTAGTCAGAAGGTGACATATGCTAATGTCAGTCACGAAGTGTTGGCGTGTAGAGGAGAAGAAGGACTGGACTCTGGCCTAGGTCCGGTCACACCTAAGAGGACGCATCCAGTCACAAAAAATCACCTCTGGATGCTTATTGGAAACAATCTGATGTTGGGTTATTACGGGGAGCGGTGCGTCTGATCAATGGGTGATGGTAGGGGCGTGTGTGAGCAGGGCTAGAACCGACATGTTCAGTCCTTTCTCCTGTGCATCCGGTCATCACTTGAGTGCTGGCGTGGGTCAATCTGACCGTTGGGATCGTGCGGTGGAGAATCCAAGGAAGGAACACGTGGCGTAGATTCACAGACCGAATGCTGGGGTCCTACGTTTGGTCGACCTAACATGTGCATCTAGTCACCCCATGGAGGCAGAGCAGTGTGAGCCCAATGGCTCTATTTGGTTGGGGGCTCTATTTAAGCCCCATGGCTAGCTCAAGCTCACCCTCTTGGCCATTTGCATTGACATGGCAACCTTGTGAGCTTAGCCAAAGCCCTCCCACTCATCTCCATTATTGATTGATCATCTTTATGAGATTGAGAGTGAATCCAAATGCATTGCTTGAGTGATTGCATCTAGAGGTACTTGGTGTTCGTGTTTTGCTATAGGATTCGCTTGTTACTCGTGGTCATTGCTGCCACCTAGATGGCTTGGAGCAGCGAGGATCATCGAGCAGAGGAAGGTGCTTGTCTTTGGCTTCGATTGTGGTGATTGTGAGGGGTTCTTGACCTTTCCCCGACAGAGAGTCAAAAGGTACTCTAGTGGATTGCTCGTGGATTGTGTGATCCTCATATTGTGTTGGTTGTGCAGCACCCGGTTGTGGGTATGGTGTGTGATGCCAATTAGCGTGTGAACCTCCAAGTGAGTGAATCGCCACAATAGGGACTAGCTTGCTTGTAAGCAAGTGAACCTTAGAGGAAAAATCATTGTCTTGATTGTCTTCTTGGTATTCATTGGTATTCATTGATTGATCACTTGCCACGGCGGTATACCTCTCTACCACTCTCTTGTATTGCATTATGCCTTTACTTGTGTAGAGCTTGTGGTAATTGAAACTAGTTAGTGTAGCTCTTAGTTGTAGTTCTCTTGCTAGCTTGCTCACCTAGGTGTAAATTAGTGACTAAGCCTTGTTATGATATACTAGAGATCATAGATTTTAGAATTGGGTAGGTGGCTTGCAACACAGTGCTAATGCAAAATTCGCTTCGCTATCTTATTTACTAATCACTTGCCTTAGTGTTGTTGTATAATTTTTAATAGGCTATTTAGCCCCCCTCTAGCCATTAGGACCTTTCAAGTGGTATTGGAGCCGTGGTCACCGTGATTTGAGGCTTAACATCCTTCGGTGTCAAAATGGCTCAAATCAACAACACCAAGAAGCCACCCAATTTGATGGCATAAATTATTCTTATTGGAAGTCAAAGATGACCACTCATATCAAGTCAATCAATAGAAGAGTGTGGAAGGTGGTGGAGACCAAAATTAAGATAGCCGATCTAGAGAATCCCACCATGACCGAAGAAGTGCTTCTCCAAAACAATGACATTGCTCTTAGTGCTATTTATGATGCTATTGATGAGAGAACATTTGAACAAATCAAGAACATCAAGATGGCTCATGAAGCTTGGAAGAAGTTGGAAGAATCATTTGAGGGCACCAAGGCAATAAAGGGTGCAAAGGTATACATTCTCAAGGAGAAATTTGATAGCTTCAAGATGAAGGAAGATGAGAGTATGCCGGACATGTTTCATCAGATGGAAGTGCTTGTGAATGATCTCAAAGCACTTGGTGAGAAGGTGGAAGATAATAACTTCTCCCATAAGTTCTTGAGATGCTTACCTGCAAGATTTGGCATGTTGGTCACCTTGCTAGTGAGGACCGGTTTGGACATAGTGACACCAAATCAAATCTTGGGAGATATCATGACCGATGATGCTTATAGAGATGATGATGGTGAGAAGGAAGAAAAGAACAAGGAGAAGAACGATGAGAAGAAGAAGAGTGTGGCATTCAAAGCCGGTTCATCATCCAAGGGCAAGGTCAAGCAAGATACATCAAGTGAAGATGATGGCTCATGGGATGATGATGATGATGATGAGAAGATGACTCTCTTTGTCAAGAGATTTGACAAGTTCATGGTGAAGAAGGGCTACCATACTATAAGGGAGAAGTCTTCATCCAAGAACAAGGAAGAGTCAAGAAGATGCTTCAAGTGTGGAAGCAAGGATCATCATGTTGCTCAATGCCCATATAATAGCGACAATGATGATGATGACAAGAAGAGCAAGAAGAAAGACAAGACAGACAAGAAGGATAAGAAGGACAAGATGACCTTCAAGAAGAAGAAGGGTGGTTCATATGTGGTCACTTAGGATAGTGATGTTTCCTCAAGTTATGATGATGATAGTGATAATGACAAAACCACCAAGAAGAAGGCTCTTGCAAACATTGCTATTAATGAGAAGCCTTCTCTCTTTGACACTCCATCATGCTTCATGGCTAAGGCCACTAAGGTATAATCCGATGATGAGTGTGATGATGAGGAACATGATAAAAATGAAAGTGATAGTGATGGTGATGATGAACCCACTAAAGATGAATTAATTGACATGTTAGATGATGCTAAGGAACATTTTGACATTAAGAGAAGGGAATGCAAAGTCTTGTGAAAGGAACTAAAAGCCCTTAAGCAAGCCTTTGATGAGCTCAATGCATCTCATAAGAGGCTAGAGTAAACCCATGAGAACCTTGGCAAGGCTCACAAGAAGCTTGGAAAAGCTCATTCCTCTCTACTTAATGAGCAAAATGAGAAGGAGCATGTTATAACATATGACAAAGGCTTAACTTGTGATATAATTGATGAATCATTCTATAAGCCTATCATTGTTGCTCCCACTAACCCTTCTTGTAGCACATCCACATCTAGCTCATCTAGTGGTGATGGTTTTACTTGTGATGCCTCACTAATGGTTGGGAATGAGACACTCAAGGAGGTAAAAGAGCTCAGTCACACGTTGGCTAATGCCTATGTTGATGAGGACTGCTTACTTATGTGCTTGGATAGCCAAAGAGCTTCTCTCTACAAATAGGGATTGAGCTATACCCCCAAGAAAGGCAAGGCGGCCTTTGCTCCTCACAAGACTAGTTTTGTGAAGAACAATGATCGATTTTGCACTAGTTGCAAGCAAGTTGGTCATGTAGAGTAAAAGTGCATGAAAAAGAGGCCTCACACCAATGTATCCTCTATTAAGCTTGATTCCTTCTATGTCCTTACTAAGGGTACAAATGGTGTGAAGGATAAGTTCATTGGTCCACCATGAATGGGCTTAAAGAAGAAAGTCATTTGGGTGCCAAAGAGCTTGGTCACTAACCTTTAAGGACCCAAGCAAGTTTAGGTACATAAAAGAAATTGATCTTTTTATAGGTCAATTACAAAGCTGGAGGAAGGCATTGGGTTCTTGATAGTGGGTGCACTCAACACATGACTAGTGACGCAAGAATGTTCAACTCAATCAACACCAATGGCAATGATGGTTATGATAGTATGACATTCAGTGACAATGGCAAAGGCAAGATCAAAGGGCTTGGTAAGATTGCAATATCCAATGACATGAGCATTTCCAATGTGTTGCTAGTTGAGAGCTTAAACTTCAATTTACTATCCATGGCTCAATTGTGTGATCTTGGATTCAAATACATATTTGGGGTAGATGATGTAGAGATTATAAGTTTAGATGGCTCTAACTTGATCTTCAAAGGCTTTAGATATGAGAATCTGTACTTGGTTGATTTCAATGCTAGTTATGCTCAATTGTCAACATGCTTATTCACTAAGTCTAGTAAGGGTTGGTTATGGCATAGAAGGCTTGGTCATATTGGAATGAAACAATTGAATATATTGGTTAAGCATGACTTGGTTAGAGGCTTGAAAGCTATTGTGTTTGAGAAGGATAAGCTTTGTAGCTCTTGTCAAGCTAGTAAACAAGTTGGAAACACCCATCCTAAGAAAAGTATGATGAGCACTAGTATAGCATTTGAGTTATTGCACATGGATTTGTTTGGGCCAATACAATACACTAGCATCGGTGGAAACAAATATAGCTTTGTAATAGTGGATGACTATACAAGATACACTTGGGTATTCTTTCTAGTGGATAAGAGTGATATGTTTGCAACATTCAAATCATTTGTCAAGGGCATTCATAATGAGTTTGAAACAACCATCAAGAGAGTTAGAAGTGACAATGGTAGTGAGTTCAAGAATACTAGAATTGATGAGTTTAGAATTAGACATCAATTCTCGGCCAAATATACTCCACAATCAAATGGCCTTGTTGAGAGGAAGAATAGAACGCCCATTGATATGACAAGGTCTATGCTTAGTGAGTACAATGTGAGTCAATCTTTTTGAATCGAAGCTATCAATACGGCTTGCTATTGTAGCAACTGCTTGTATTGTCACTCATTAAAAGAGAAGACACCCTATGAGCTCTTGAATGGTAGAAAGCCCAACATTGCATATTTTTAGGTCTTTGGTTGCAAATGCTATATCTTGAAGAAAGGCACTAGATTGGGCAAGTTTGACAAGAAATGTGATGAAGGATTCTTACTTGGATACTCCACTACAAGCAAAGCATATAGAGTTTGGAATTTGGCAAGTGTTACTCTTGAAGAAGTTCATGATATTGAATTTGATGAAACCAAGGGTTCACAAGATGAGAATGAGAACTTGAAAGATGTTAGAGGCATTCAACTTTCAAATGCCATGAAGAACATGGATGTTGGTGAATTGAGACCTAGGCAAGTGATTGATGAAGAAGATGATTAAGTGCAAGTGCTCTCTAAATCAAATGTGCAAGATGACACTAATCAAGCAAGTTCAAGTGGCTCTCATGACAATGAACAAGATCAAGTGGCTAGTACATCATCTTAACCCAATGATCAAGCTAGTGCAAGCAATCAAGTTCCTATTCTCCAATCAACTAATACTGCAAGGGATCATCCATTGGACACTATCATTAGAGATATTTCTAGATATGTACAAACTAGATCAAGATTGGCTTCATTTTGTGAGCATTTCTCATTTGTGTCATCCATTGAACCAAAGAAGATAGATGAAGCATTGAAGGATATTGATTGGGTGAATGCTATGCATGAAGAATTAAACAACTTCACAAGAAATTAAGTAATGGAATTAGTTGAGAGACCAAAGAACCACAATGTGATTGGAACCAAATAGGTCTATAGAAACAAGCAAGATCAAGATGGGATAGTAGTAAGGAACAAAGCAAGATTGGTGGCACAAGGTTACACTTAAGTTGAAGGTCTTGACTTTGACGAAACATATGCCCCGGTTGCTAGATTGGAAGCAATTAGAATCTTGCTTGCCTATGCTTGTGCCCACAACATCAAGCTCTATCAAATAGATGTCAAGAGTGCATTTCTCAATGGCTACATCAATGAAGAAGTATATGTCGAGCAACCCCCTGGTTTTGAAGATGACAAGAAGTCCGACCATGTGTACAAGTTGAAGAAGGCATTATTGGCTTGAAGCAAGCACCTAGAGCATGGTATGAGAGGTTGAGGGACTTCCTACTCTCTAAAGGGTTCATAATGGATAAGGTTGACACTCATTTCACAAAGAATATTGGCAAAAACATGTTTGTGTTGCAAATCTATGTTGATAACATCATATTTGGATCAACCAATCAAGACTTTTGTGAAGAGTTTGGAAAGATGATGGCTAATGAGTTTGAGATGTCCACGATTGGAGAGTTGAGTTACTTTCTTGGTCTTCAAATCAAGCAATTAAAGAATGGTACATTTATGAGTTAAGGCAAGTACATCAAAGACATGCTCAAGAAGTTTGGCATGAACGAGGCAAAGGCCATTAGTACACTAATGGGAACAAATGGCAACTTGGATAGTGATGCAAGTGGCAACATGGTGAATCAAAAGTTGTATCGGTCTATGATTGGAAGCCTACTCTATGTGACCGCATCAATGGCGGATGTCATGTTTAGTGTGTGCATGTGTGCAAGATTTTAAGCCTCACCAAGAGAAAGTCATTTGAAGGCTATAAAGAGAATATTGAGGTACTTGAAGCATACACAAAATGTTGGTTTGTGGTGTTCCAAAGGAGCAAAGTTTGAGCTAGTTGGTTACTCTGACTCGGATTATGCGGGATATAAGATTTAAAGGAAGAGCAACTCAGGCATATATCAATTATTGGGAAGATCACTTGTTTCATGGTCATCAAAACAGCAAAATAGTGTTACATTATCAACCGCCAAAGCCGAATACATATCCGTCGGTAGTTGTTGTGCACAAATACTTTGGATGAAGGCTACCTTGAATGACTTTGGAATCAAGTTCAAGAAAGTGCCACTGCTTTATGATAATGAGAGTACAATTAAACTAACCAACAATCTAGTTCAACATGCAAGAACAAAGCACATTAATGTCCGCCACCATTACATTAGAAATTACCAATAAAAAGGGGACATTTGCAATGAGAGTGTGGGCACTGAAGACCAACTTGCCAACATATTCACCAAGGTATTGGATGAGAAAAGGTTTTGCAAGCTAAGAAATGAGTTGAACATATTGGATTTCTTAAATTTGTGTTGATGCACCCCCACTTATATGACATGCCTCTCCTTCGAGTAATCCAAGGTAAAAGTTGATTGGCATGCATATATCCTTTGCTAAGGACTTGCTTAGTGCATTCAGTCATTCCTCACATATCTTAGGCTCATTTATGAAAATCAAATGAATTTGGTGTTTGTATGGTACCACTGTTGCTTCTATGCTTGATTTGATCTAGTGGTAGCATATGACATGTTTGTGAGCTTGTGAACCTAGTGTTTAATCTAGAAAATGAGCAATAAGTGGTTTAACTTAATATGGTACAAGATAACCCTTGAAATGAGGTGTGAAGAAGCTTGTCCTTGGATCAAACCAAGTTAAATATCTTTGTCAAGTGTTCTTGATTGGACCAAATATGGGAAAATGATCCTCACCCCATTGATTGACATTGATAATCTCAACCTATCTAAAATTAAACATTTGTGGTCATTGATAACAAAGGGGGAGAAATTATACAAAGATAGTGAAAAGATGACAAAAGGGGAGAACTTTAACATAGAACTTTAACATAGGGGGAGAGATATGAGAAAAAGTAAAAGGATCAATTTAAAATTTGAGCACACAAGTAGGGGGAGCAAGCTCATAAACATTGATTAATGCATTTGATTGTGTATTTCATATGTTTGCTTGCATGGCACAAGTTTTTTTTAAAATTTAAAATTCCATGCTTGTGTGGTGTATGCTAGTTGTAGGTTTGAATGTTGAAATGAAAAACTAGCATGCATAGGTTGAGTAACTAGATTTGTGCTTATATTGTGAAAACTAGACCCTTGCTTCTAATGTTGATCTCACGGAGTATTCTAGTTTTTGTGTATGTTTAGTTACTAATGGTGCTAAGGATGGTACAATGGTGCACTCCGATTGGTATCACGCTTCAAAGGTCCATCTCTTATACCTTAGCATCATTTGGTAGACATTGACTCCAACATTTCCTATCTAAGCATATGTACAAGCTTCAATCCAAACTCTTAGCACATATGTAGGGGGAGCAATTGCTACCAATTAGGATTCATGAAACTTGTCCATATCATTTTGCATATGGTAAATATGCTTGGGCAAGCAACATGTATTCAAATGAATTTTAATTCATATCTTTGTGAAAGGGTTGTTATCAATTACAAAAAAGGAGAGATTGAAAGCTCTAGTTTGGTTTTGATGAATTGATGAAACCCTAAGTGCTAACCTAGTTTATCTAAGTGATCATGAGATAGGTATCACTATTCCAAGTGGTGGAGCAATGGTAAAGATCATGATGATGGTGTGACCATGGTGATAATCAAGTGCTTGGACTTGGAAAAGAAGAAAGAGAAAAACAAAAAGCTCAACGCAAAGGTGAAACTTGATAGGAGCTTTTTGGTTTAGTGATCGAGACACTTAGCGAGTGTGATCACATTTAGGATCGATAGCCATACTATTAAGAGGAGTAAAACTCATATCGAAATGCAGTTATCAAAGTGCCACTAGATGCTCTAACTCATTGCATATGCATTTAAATTCTAGTGAGTGCTAACACCCTTGAAAATGTTTGTGAAAATATGCTAACACATGTGCACAAGGTGATACACTTGGTGGTTAGCACATATGATCAAGGATGGTGAAGTTGGAGTTGAGAAGGGCCTATCTCGAGGTGACTGGACGCTACTCTAGTAGCGACCGGACTCAGCAGTCGTGTCCGGTCAGTGGCACGTAGTGAAGGCCACCCTCGGTCATTTGATCGGACGCTAAACAGTGAATATGACCGGACGTGTAGGGCCTACGTCTGGTTAGAAGGTGGCATACACTAACGTCAGTCATGAAGCATTGGTGCATAGAGGATAAGAAGGACCAGACTCTAGCCTGGGTCTGGTCACACCTAAGCGGACGCGTCCAGTCATGAAAAATCACCTCTAGATGCTTACCAGAAATGATCTGACGCTGGGTTATTTCAGGGAGTGGCATGTCCGGTCATTGGGTGATGGCATGGGCACGCATGGGAAGGGTTGGCACCGACATGTCTGGTCCTATCTCCTGTCAGTCTGGTCATCACTAGAGTGCTGGCGCGGGCGAATCTAACCGTTGGGATCACACGGTGGAGAATCAAAGGAAGGAAGACATGGCGCAGATCTGTGGACCAGACACTAGGGTCCTATGTCCGGTCGACCCGACCTATGTGTCCGATCACCCCATGGAGGTAGAGCAATGTGAGCCCAATGGCTCTATTTGGTTGGGGGCTCTATTTAAGCCCCATGGCCAGCTCAAGCTCACCTTCTTAGCCATTTGCATTGATATAGCAACCTAGTGAGCTTAGCGAAAGCCCTCCCACTCATCTCCATCATTGATTCATCATCTTTGTGAGATTGAGAGTGAATCCAAGTGCATTACTTGAGTGATTGCATCTAGAGGCACTTGGTGTTCGTGTTTCACTGTGGGATTTGCTTGTTGCTCTTGGTGGTTGCCGCCACCTAGACGGCTTGGAGTAGCAAGGATCATCGAGTGGAGGAAGGTGCTTGTCTCTGGCTCTAATCATGGCGATTGTGAGGGGTTATTGACCTTTCCCTGGTGGAGAGTCAAAAGGTACTCTAGTGGATTGCTCATAGCTTATGTGATCCTCATCTTGTGTTGGTTGTGCGGCACCCAGTTGCGGGTTTGGCGTGTGATGCCAATTAGCACGTGAACCTCCAAGTGAGTGAATCACCACAACGGGGACTAGCTTGTCGGCAAGCAAGTGAACCTCAAAGGATAAATCATTGTGTTGGTATTCATTGATTGATCACTTGCCATGACGGTATACCTCTCTATCACTCTCTTGTAGTACATTATGCCTTTACATGTGTAGAGCTTGTGGTAATTGAAACTAGTTAGTGTAGCTCTTAGTTGTAGTTCTCTTGCTAGCTTGCTCACCTTGGTGTAAATTAGTGACTAAACCTTATTGTGATATACTAGAGATCATAGATTTTAGAATTGGGTAGGTGGCTTGCAACATAAGTGTAGTGCTAACAAAAAATTCGTTTCACCATCTTATTTACTAATCGCTTGGCTTAGTGTTGTAGAATTTTTAATAGGCTATTCACCCCCCCCCCCTCTAGCCATTAGGACCTTTCACTTAGGTCCTTCATGGGTTCGCTAGGTGCCTCATGGGCTGACGTAAGCCAAGCGTGCCTGGCTCCTCAATCGTGGGTTCGACGCTGGAGTGAGCACGTGGCGCCCTTCGTAGCTCCATCACTAGGCAGGCACAGCGGCAGCAATGATCGTAGGGAGGCACTGGCCTTGGATCGAGGAGCGTCGTGAGTCTGTGAGTTTGGCGTAGGGTAGTGGATTTAGGGGTGCGACTCTAGACCTAGTGGACTCGTGGCCTTGAACTGATCTCGCGTGGTCCGGTTCTAGCGTAGAAACAAGGAGGCGCAGCGTTCAGGGGTTCAGACCCAAGGGCGATGGCGTCAGACCTAGTGGCAGTCATGGGCCTAATCATGTGTAGGGAAGCCAAGGGACACGTGGCGGCCTTGGGTTCATAGGAGAAAGGTGTCAGACCCTGAGGGAGGGTTCGAAAGTTGAGTGTGGACTGGGTCCGGATCAATTTCTCTTCTCTGGAACCTCTCTATTAGGGTCTGGACCCTAAAGGGAGTTGGTTTGGATCTAGGTCTGGATCCCGAGTCTGGTTCTTCCCAAATAGGCATGGTAAATAGTGACTATTGGGATCTAACAGGCGTGGTTAAATGTGGGGACACGTGGTGTGATCCGGGGGTCTAGACCTTCACTATAGATGGTCCGGACCATTGGTCCGAAGCCTGGGTCTGGACCTCCCCAAAGCATGTTTTTGTGTAACGGCTCTTTTAGACCTTGGGGCTATAAGTAGTGACCTTGGCTAGCCTTAGGCTAGCTGTTGAGCACCCCTGAGCCTTGGTGGCTTGTGTAGGTGTGCTTGGGAGCACTCTAACTCACATATGCTTTATAGTGATCATCCGATTGTGTGAGTGAGCGATTTCTAGTGTGTTGCATCGTGAGGTTGCATCGAGTGACACTAGGTGTTTGAGTTGCAAGCCAGTGGTGCTTGTTACTCTTGGAGGTTGCTACCTCTTAGATGGCTTGGTGGCGTGATCTCCGTCGAAGCATGCAAAGAAGCTTGTGCGGTGCTCCAAAGAAGATTGTGAGGGGTGTTGTGCTCACCCCACGGGAGCCGAGAAGAGCAACTCTAGTAGAGCGAGACATGAAGGGCGACATGTGGTCCGGCCATGTCAAATGCTAGAGCTTGTGGTAAGCACTCCATGTGGGAGAGTGTGACTTGCGGGTCACCACTAGCAAGAGGACCGGCGGCAACCTTGAAGCTTGTCTCAACGGGGACTAGCGTGTTGACAAACACGTGAACCTTGGGATAAAGTCATCGTGTAAACCTTGTCATCCCGTCGGTTTGGATTCCCATCACACAAGCTTGTATTTACTTTCATATATATATTGTGCCTGTGTAGTTGCTCTTGTAGTTTGCTTAGCTTGTGTAGCTAAGTAATATGCGCTCTCTAATTTGGCATTAGTTGCCTTGTTATTGAGCATTGCTAGTGAGCTTCAGAATTTTGTACTTTTGCATACTAGCATGTGTAGGAGCTCCCCGGTTGCTTGAGTACTAGTTGCATAGGTTTGTGTGACCTTGCTTCTAGAATTGGTTAGGTGAGCTCTAGCTAGCCCAGCACTTAGTTGCTTGTTTAAGATCATTTTAAGGTGCTTGATAACTTAGATAGAGGGGTATAGTCTTGGCTAGACCGATAATTTTAATTCCACATTTGTTTTGGTTAGCCGGCGCGATTAATTTTAGAAAGGACTATTCACACCTCTAGTCCGCCATCTCGACCCTATACCTCTTCACAAAGAGAGCCATCTTCTCATCATCAAGTTCATCAAAGCTTGAGCATTCATCTTCACTTGAAGTTCTTGCTTTGCCTTGCCCTTGGAGGAGGATGCGGCTTTGAATGCCACACTCTTCTTGTCATCCTTGTTCTCATTCTTCTTCTCTTCTTTCTCATCATCATCTCTATATGTGTCATCGGTCATCACATCTCCCAACACTTGGTTTGGTGTCATGGTATCCAAACCACTCCTCACTAGAATGGTGACCAATGTGCCAAATCTTGATGGTAAGCATCTTAAGAACTTGTGGGAGAAGTCTTTGTCCTTCACTTCTTCACCAAGTGCTTTGAGATCATTGACAAGCACTTGTAGCCTATGGAACATCTCTAGCACACTCTCATCATCCTTCATCTTGAAGCTTGCAAACTTCTCCTTGAGAATGTATGCCTAGGCACCCTTCACCTCTTGAGTGCCCTCAAATGACTCCAACTTCTTCCATGCATCATGAGATATCTCAATGTTCTTGATTTGCTCAAATGTCCTCTCATCTAATGCATTATGAATGGCACTAAGAGCAATGTCATTGTTTTGGAGCAATACTTCTTTGGCCGTAGTGGGATTCTCTAGATCGGCTACCTCAAATTTGATCTCCACCACCTTCCATATCTTTCTATTGATTGACTTGATATAGGTGGTATTCTTTGCCTTCCAATATGGATAATTTAAGCCATCAGATTGGGGTGGTTTCTTGGTTTTGTTGATTTGAGCCATTTTCACACCATAGGTTGTTAAGCCTCAAATCAGGGTGACCATGGCTTTGATACTACTTGAAAGGTCCTAATGGCTAGAGGGGGGTTGAATAACCTATAAAAATTTCTACAACAACACTTAAGCTAAATGGTTAGTTAATTAAATGATGAAGCGAGAGTTGCGCTAGGCTACTAAAAATGCAAGCCTCCTATCCACAATTCTAGTTGCTATGATCTCTATTTCACACACAAGAGGCTATGTCACTAGCACTAAGTTAGTGAGCTCTCAAGGACTAACTAAAGAGTCTCACTAACCACTAGACAAGACACAAGCTACCTCTCAAAACTAATTACACTAAAGAGCTTAGCTACACTAGGAATGTAAATACAAGAGAGGGGATGATATTTATACCATCGTGGCAA
>NW_027098519.1:0-25267 GCF_019320115.1 Miscanthus floridulus | reverse complement strand
CGAAAACGTTAAATTTGTCGAGTGTTTTTATGTTTGCCAAGTGTATTTCCTCGGGCACTCGACGAACAAGTTCTTTGCCGAGTGCTGCTCTAAAAACACTCGGCAAAAAAAAACTCGGCAAAGAGGGGGTTGCCGAATGTCAAAAAAACACTCAGCAAAGAGGGGATTTGCCGAGTGTTTTATTTGTTACACTCGGCAAAGAAAGAAAATCTTTTTCTAGGAAAGAAGGAGAAGAAAAAAAAATAAAAAATTTTTTGCCGAGTGCCCACATCTAGGACACTCGGCAAACAGAAAATATCGTACTTAATCCACCAACGCCCCACCTCGCTCCCGTCCCCACCCCTTCTTCCACCCAACACCCCCTCTCCTCTCGGCCCCCAGCGCCCCTCCTCCCGGCGGCGCTGCCTCCCTCTGTTCCTCTCCCGGCCGCTCCTTTCCCCGGCGGCCCCTCCTTCCCCGACGGCCCCCTCGCCGGATCCGTCGGCGCTGCTTTCCCCTATGGCCCCTCCTTTCCCTGGCGCCCCTCCTTCCCCGGTGGCCCCTCCTTTCCCCGGCGGCCCCCTCCATCCCCGGCGTCCCCCTCGCTAGATTTGCCGCCCCCTCGCTGGATCCGACGCCCTCTCCCTAGATCTAGCTCCCCCTCCTTTCCCGGCGGCGTGGCAATGTGGATCCGGCGCCCCCCTTGCCGGATCCAACGCCCTCTCCCTGGATCCGGCGCCCCCTCCTTTCCCGGCGATGTGGCGGCACGGATCCGGCGCCCCCTCCTTTCCCCGACGGCCCCTCATTCCCTGGCGCCCCCTTCTTTTCCCGACGGCCCACTCCTTCCCCGGCGGCCCCCCTCATCGGATCTGCCGCCCTCTCGCCAGATCCGATGCCCTCTCCCCGGATCCAGCGCCCCCTCCTTTCCCGGCGGCACGGATCTAGGTTCTGGTGGTGGCTGGCGGCGTGTAGTGTGGCGGCGGGCTTTGTGGTGCTGGCGTGGTGGTGGTGGTGGTGGTGCATGGGTGTGCTGGCGACGGCATGGTGGTGGATCTGGGCGCTGGAGGAGGCGGCGGCCGTGGTGGGCGGCGGCCGGTGGCAGCCGTGGTGGGCGGCGGCCAGTGGTGGCAATTGTTTTTTTTTATTTTTTGCGGAAAATGTTTGCTGAGTGTTTTTTGGCACTTGGCAACGCCTTTGTCGAGTGCCCGACAAAAAAACACTCAGGAAACTTGCGTTTGCCGAGTGTAACACTCGGCAAACCCTTTGCTGAGTGTTTCTAGGGCTTCACCGAGTGCCCCTGGCACTCGACAAAGCTCCTGTGTCCGGTAGTGGGTGTTTCTATTGTCATTGATTCCATACTGCTTGTGACTGATGTCTTACGGTAACTTCATTGACCATCCTCTTTTGAAAATTGAAATGTAGCAATATAAATTTATTTGTGGTGCAGATACTTGGTTCCCTGTGATATGCCGGTTGGGCGGTTCATTTTCATACTACGCTCCAGGCTGCACCTATCTCCAGGAACAGCTCTCTTTGTGTTTGTAAACAACACTTTGCCCCAAACAGGTGAGATTGTTCATCAATATAATACGCCATCTGTCCTTCAATAACTCTCTGATCCCTACTAAAGCTTTAGACATTTTGTCCATCGGTAATGGCTTGTATTACGATTGAATTGATGTTGTAAAAAGCATTAGGAGCTAGAATTTTAAGAGGCAGAAGGTCGAAACTAGACATTTCACATAAGTAGAAATGGGTTGAGCAGAATTGATAGTGATGATGCAATTTTTTCCCATAGCTAGCCTGATGGGAAGTGTTTATGACTCGTACAAGAATAAAGACTGGCTTCCTTTACATGTGCTACAGCAGCGAGAAGACATTTGGCTGACCTGGTGTTGGAAAACCGGGGTTTCTAGCAGGTAGGACACAGAAGGCCTTCGCCCAGCTGGATGTCCTAGGCGAAGGTATGAGAAGTGGAAGGTGGGCCCAAGCTTAATTAGGGTTTCATAAATGTATATATCCACCACGCCCTCTTACAGGATTTGTTCCCCCTTTTTATAGGGCATTGCTTACTAATGCGCTGTATTACAACTCTACGCCGGACGGCTGTGGTACATTCCCGGTATATCCCTGTGCTAATACAAGCCGCCCGAGGTAGTTTGGGTATCCTCTTCTTTCAACCGCCTTTGCTTATCGGGCCGCTACCGTGAGTCCGTCTGCGGCCCATGGCCTAGCACCGCTACCTCACGGGAGCTTCCCTAGCTCCTAGAACCTCTGCCTAAGGTGCCTTCGCTAGGACCTTCGCACTGACGCCTGGACTGTAGCCTCTGCCTATATCGCTAGAGCCTTTGCCATCGACTGCATTCGAGCGCCTTCGTCGCAGCTTTCGGACCTTCGCCCAGGGCGGCTAACCAGGTGGAGGTTCCCATCTTTTTTCCCTGCACAACGCTCATAGAACTTTGTTAATCGTTAGTTCTTAACGCCACTGTGAGCCATGGAGCCTCCACGACTTGTAACCGTGTCCCAACAGTTCCCCCCTTGAGGGCATGGTTTGATGCCGGCAGGCCTTATCCTCAAAATCTGGTCCTTAGGTTTTGAGGTGCGGAGGCTCTTGCGCATGCGAAGGCTTCCCCTCTTTCCCCCTAGATCGCTTGAATCAGACTGTTGCGCTGGTGACGTGTCGCCGTTTGGTTCGCTGTCATGGCTCTGGAACCGATGTGTTTTGAATGGATGTGACCGTTGGCCCCTGAAGTTGAAGCGGTGGGGCGGGGGCTATATAAGGGGGCGGTAGGTGAAGGTTGCGCCATATCAATCGTGCTATCGCTTTCCCAGCTTTTGCTTTCCAAGCTTTTCTCTCTTGCTCTTGGCCTTCTCCTATTTGCTTTTAGCCTTCGTTCCCTTTGGTTCTTGGCCAGCGCTTTGGAAGTGGCTTCTCCCGTTAGAACTCCTCCCCGCTGGGCTAGTTTCTTTGGTCCGTACCGCCATCTTCTCGATGTTAGGGCAATTGGGTGGTCCTCGCGCTTTGAGGAGTCCATGGTTGCCAGAGCGGAGGCACAGGAGCTAGCGGAGGATCTAGGAAGTGTTGAAGCCTCTATTGTGGATCTCATAACTACAGAGGAGGTAGAGGATATGGCCGGCCTGAGCAAGACATGGGACTTCGGCCCCTCACTCATGACGGCGGACATGATCAAAGAGGTGTGGAAGTTGGGTTGTTTTGGTGAGGCCAAGGTGAAGCCTCTAGAAGGGGAGACGGTTCCCAAGCCACAGCCCGCTGATGCCATGGTTTTTAGGGATTTCTTTGTTTACGGCCTTCGCTTTCCAGCGGCCTACTTCCTTCGTCAAGTCCTAGAAGCATTTGAGGTACAACTGCATCACCTCACCCCCAACGGTATCATTACTTTGAGTAAATTCTGTTGGGCCTGTTTGTCTTATGGTGCGGAGCCCAATGTTGGTACTTTCTGTGAGTACTATGAGCCCTAGTGCCTGCCCAAACGGGTTGGCGAAGACCAGTTGATAGCCCAATATGGGAGCTACGCGTTCATGCTACGGAGGAATCAGAAGGGCGAGAAGTTAGAAATTTCCTTCGCTTAGAAGAACAAATGGTCGAAGGATTGGATGCAATACTGGTTTTATGTGAGGACCGAGGGCTTGACTTCTACTGGCCCAGATGGAAAGAAGAATACTCATTATCCGTTGGCGTGTGTGATGACCCTGATGAAGCTTTCGACTCAAGGAACTCTAGTCCGTGGACTTTTGAGGGGCATGAAGCCTGCAATAAGGCTTTTGCCTTGGCCTATTGGTACTCCAACGGCCAGGATCTGTTGGAGGAAATGGTGGCAACTAACTGCTAGCCGCTTGGCAGGAATAGACCCGCCATGACTATTGAGATGGTCAACCTTCCTGTCTTTGGTGAAGGAGTTGGGGTTCCCTTCCCCCGGTTTGGCTTTGAGAAGGAGGGTCGGGCCGCTAAAAAGTTGGTAAAGTCCACCGAGGCGGGGGCATGTGAGATACTCGGCGAAATGTCTGACAAAGAGTATTTGGCAGCATCGGGGCCTCGTTGGGACAATGCCCTAGCTTAACAGGGTTTTTGAAGAGTTTGGGATCCACCACGAGGTACATGATGTTCCTGCGAAGGTGCACAAATCCTTGGAGGACAAGGCAAAGAAGGCCGTCGCCAAGAACGCGACTGCTGCGGTGGAGGTGAAGAAAAGGAAGGGGGCTGGTACGTCCAAGGTTGTCAGCAAGAAACAGAAGACCTTGACTGCTTTTGCTGTTGCCTCGCTCAATGCCTCCACCGCTACCTCTATTGATGATAATGAGGAGGTTGCAGAAAACATTGGTGGAGGCTCTGGCTCTGTTGCTGCTAGAACGGGAGGCGAGGGCTCTGTCACCTCTTTAGATCTTGGTGGCGATGACTTCGTCGATACCGCCCTTCAAGGAATGGGTGGCGGCCCTACTGCTGAACCCTCCATCGTGGCACCTATGCTCGGCGTTTTGGGTGACGATTCTTCCGGCTCCAAGGGTGAAGGTGCCGGTGGTGGCAATTGAAAGGTCCTTGTTTGGTTTTGGTAATTGAGTGACAACCTTAGGTGGACTAATTGTGTTTAATACGAGTGTTGATGCAAAAAGTGGATCTACAAACACAAAGGGCTAATACCCAAATCGATATCCCAAGCATGCCAGTTGATTTGACCTGTTAATCGACAAGGATGAAGATACGAGCACTTTGGTCCTGACAACAGTGATACGCCCAAAAGTCACGGCCAAGAGGTACTCACGCGGAACTCAAGAATCGCCGAAGGTCGCACTGAAGCTATGCAACTCGCCGAATCAATGAGAACTCGTAAAAAGGAAAAATATGCAAATTGACGAAGTCGCCGAAAAGTAAGTAGATGCAAATAGGAGTAAAAATTGGTTTTTTTATTGATTCCTTTTATTACATTGCCCCTCAATCTATATTTATACCCTGATCTAAAGAGACATAACCAAATACAACTAGGACACCAAGTCCATATCTAAGGAAACACGTGACTCTTACATGAATCATACTCTAACAAATATAGAAAAGGAAATCAACTCCTATCTATTTCCCTGTCCGCCTCAATTACGATGGAAATCTCACCGACCTCCTTTACATCGGCATACTTCCTGTTTCATCGGCAGTAGTCTTCAAGCCTTCTTTCATCGGCATCGACAATAACATCTTCAACCTTATCGGCAACGCCCGAGTCTAAATCAACCTTTCCATCGATCACCACCATTCATCGGCAACCATCTTTACAAGCTGATTTTCATCGGTTGTCAGTGTATATAGTAACTTTCCTCCTACCGATTAGCCCACTCTGATCATTTTGACACGTGCAAAAAATGGTGTCAACACATGCCCCCCAATTTCGGAGTATAAAACCATTAATGCTCTAAAATTTACTCTAGATAATGTTGGGCTTTGCCCAATTATCGTAACTCATCCTTCAAGCCAAAACTTGATCTGTTATTAAATCTAATCAAATTTAATCCTGATTCACGCACCTCAGTAAATATCGCACAATCGCCAACCACTCTTGCCTTGATCATGGTCAAGATACCGAAACAATAACCCATCGGCAAGATCCTAACATAATAATGCTGCCACTTTCAGAATTAAAATATCCTGTACCGATATCTCTTCCAAGTCATGATTACTTGCCATCAAATCATCTGTACAATCCCTTGATTATCGTGCGAACAGTTACCATATCCATCTGAACCACCTCGACCTACATGCGCGCGGCATAGAGATAAGTCCAAAATACCCCTACTCCAAGCGGCTTATAAATAGATTTCTCCGGAACGCTCGTCTTCTACCCTCAAACTCCAATCTTTAACATTCTCTCTTTCTGGCGGCAACTCCGACGAACAACTGCGCGACCTCAACCAACAAGAACTTTCCTCCAGCATTAACCTCAAGTCTCTGGCTCGTGCCCTCCATCTACCTCAAGATAATGGCAATCAACTTCGATATCCCTGCGGTTCGTACCACTTCTGTTACCTTTTACCTCGATTCCTCTGGTCTTTGCGAGTTCATACAGTTGGTAATAATTTTTCTTTTCTTTTCTTTTGTTCTTTGGATCCTCTAAACTTAGGAACTACGCAACAAATTAGTTATTCCAACCGATCAGCCGCATGTCCAATGCCTAGGACCAATGGGCAACCCAGATTCAACTGATCTAATTAATGCAGAGGTTAACAGAATCCCTTTTAGAGCCCAAAATTTCTCTCTGAATTTATGGAAAGATACATTCCGATCTTGGCCCAAAACCACCAAAGGGTGGAAAGATTGGTACTTGAGGGTCAATAAGTCGATGCAAGTACACTGGGCAGAATGGAAGCTAGACCAATGCATGAGGCTATCCATTGCTGATATGCAAAAGAACGAGTCAATGATGATTGTAGCTACTTACTTCTGGTCAGACACAACAAACACTTTTATGTTTGAACATGGCCCAGCTACTCCCACACTTGCCGATGTCTACATGCTCACTGGCTTGGACATTTCAACTGTCGATGAAGGCTCCATCTATGGCAGAAAATCTGAATATAGGGTGAATACCTGCAACATCGGCGGTTGGACGGGATACATTCAAGAATGCCAGAAGACCAGGACAGTTAACCAGAGGGAACATGCCACATTCTTGAATATGTGGTTAGAAAAATTTATCTTCTGTGGTCGATCAGTAGGACCAACCAACGCCTTCCTCCCCGCGGCTGAACTCTTGGCCAATGGTGTAAGGTTCCCTCTTGGCCGATACCTTCTGAGCTCCACTTATCATCTTCTTCATCAAGTGTCTCAGAAACTTTTGCTTGGCGAACCCATCAGCAACTTAGGAGGCCCGTGGTGGTTTATCAACATGTGGCTGAATGCCCATATGCACAAACGTTTGCAATGGGACTTCTTTGCCCAACAATTCCCATGAGAAATTGCTGAAGACCACGTGCTTGGGGACGAGGAATTGGCAACACGCTCACCCCTCAATTTTGGTGAAGCCATAATTGTCCTCCCTGGAACAGAGGCCAATGAAGACCAGATCAGCAGATTCTTCCAAAGCTTCTACAACGGTCTTTCTCGTGATCATAGGGCCTGGGTACCTTATATTGACGAAGAAAACAGATTCCCCCTTCTTTTCAACTTTGCCGATGACACTCTGAATCAGGATAATGAACTCATGATGACCTTCATTACTCCCAGGGCAATCCCAGTAAACACATTCGGTAGCGGGAAAAACACCAATATTACGTACGAATTTTACAACCCATCGGCAGTATCCTGTCAATTGGCTTTTGGGCAACTACCAATCAAACTTTGTTTTGCCGATGTGATCAAACCCAGAGAAACAATCACCTGCGGAACAGATTGGAACAAGGTAGTGCGACTTTCCCCCGATGCCGATACTACAGATGTTGATATATCCATCTGGACGCTAGTATCTTTCATCACCGAGTCATATAAGCAATGGTGGCGAGAGTGGAAGGAACAACTATTTGCAACATCTGCTCACACATATCGGCACATGATCGACCCTGAATATGCCATCCCTGATGATGCAGTAAGTTTCTTTTAACTCCCTTCTGCTTTTTCCTTTCATATATCGGTAACTAACTTTCTCATGACAGGTTAACAACCCAGCACCATCTATGAGCAAAAGTGGGAAACCTTTCAATCTTCAGCCTATTTCCCCAATATCACCAATTGGCTACAACGCCCCCACCTTAGCTGCTTTGACTCACCAGAAGACCCAGTGCCAAGACCATTACCTCAAAGTCCAAATTGGCTACAGCTAGGGCCACTCCATTGGCTGCTGCTACAACCCTGATCAAGACATTCAAGGTAACAACCCCGCTTATTTCTACTCATGCCGATCACAAATTGTATTAACATTAATCATCAGGGTGTAAGAGCCGCTGCTGGATCATCATCGGCAATTCCTCCGACATCAAGCACCACTACTTCTGACAAACCTTCAGAGGTATTCCTTCGATTTTACATTTTATCTATTAAATATCATACCTTACACTTGTTTTGCAGCAACAAATGGGTACATCGGCAAGCGTACCAGATGTCCAAGCTCCACAACCAACAAGTGCTGATGCCCCCCAGCCAACCGTTGCTGAGGCCCAAGCAAAGCGCAAAGCCTTAACAGATGCCGAGGCACAGCCAAAACGACAGAAGTCCATGCCAATCCCCACATCTGACCCAATGTCATCGGTCATCATACCCCAAGAGCCAACCACCGATGAGGCCATAGAGGATATCCCATCGGCAAGCTCAACCGATCCTCCACACGGCATACTCCAGGCTGCTTCCTCTAGCCAAGCACAGGAAATTGCCTTGAAACAGGTAAGCCGATTGACCTAGTTGATTTATAATATTCATACTTGTCCTTAACTGACCTCTTTTTCTTTTCCTCAGGAACAAGACTCCCCAAACAACCTATTTTCCTTTGCCATTGACGTTTCTGACGATGATGGAGAGGAAACAAGTTCTTCCCTTGCACTGGGAACAATATCGGCAGAAATTAAGTCCAAGTTGGAAGCTCTCCTGAACTTGCTACAGCAGGATACCGCCCAACTGGTAGATGACTCGGACCCCACAAAGACAATTTTCAAAACAATCCGTGGCTAGGTCCCTACCGATGTTGAAGAAGTACTCTTCCCAGCAGCCCATTTAGAAAGCTATCAACTGTAATATCAACGGGCTGCTCAATGCATTGCTGATAGAGCAGCTCAGGCTCAACTCAAAGAAGAGATGCTACAATTGAAACAAATTGCCGATGAGAAGCACAAGGGCATCGGCAACTTGCAGACTTCGGGCGCTGAACTTAAGCAGAAAATCTTAGATTTATCGGCAAAGAAGATGGCTCTATTGGCTGAATTAAAAGAAGTCGAGGCAGCCTTAACTCATGCCCAACAAGAAGAAAGCCAGCTACCCAATGCCATCAAGGCCCTTCAGCAAGAAAGAGACATCTAGGCTCGCAAAGCTTTGGCCATGAAGAAAAAACTCAAGCCTGTGGAGGGTGCTGCCGATGAAGACATCAAAGAAATGGAGGAAGCCGACCAGATTCGCCTGCGTGCGATATTAGCTATCCAATCCTTGTTAAACTTGTAAATCTTGTCTATTGCATCGGCACTTTATGAGACATTGACATCCTTGCATAATTCTAGCCGATAGGACTGTTATCGGCACTTATATTTTTATGCATCCATCCAGATACTAGGGTAATATTTCTTTAAATATTTTCCATTTAATGCTCTAGGAAACACAACCCCCTCGAGGGTTTCTAGAATATATGCGTTACCAGGAACATATTGATTTATCCGATATGGACCTTCCCAATTAGGAGACCACTTTCCAAACTTTGAACTTTTAGTCCCAATCGGTAAAATTAATTTCCAGACCAGATCTCCATCGGCAAACTCCTTTACCTTCACCTTCTTGTCATACCATCTGGCTACTCTCTTCTTATTTTCTTCGATGCTAACTAAAGCCCTTAACCGATGACCCGCCACATCTTCCAACCCATCCTTCATAAGAGTATCATAATCATCAGCTGTCAGCTGATTTTGAGAACGTATTCGCCTAGAGCCAGTTTTAATTTCCCAAGGCAATACTGCGTCGTGTCCATACACTAACTGATAAGGCATTACTTTGGTTGCACCATGATATGACATCCGATATGACCATAAGGCTTCATTTAATACTGTATGCCACCTCTTAGGATTTTCTTCAATTTTGCGCTTAATGAGTTTGATGATCCCTTTGTTAGAAGCCTCAGCCTGACCATTAGCTTGAGCATAATATGGAGAAGAATTTAAAACTTTAATTCCCATACCTACAGCAAACTCATCAAATTCTCCCGATGTAAACATAGTACCCTGATCGGTAGTGATAGTCTGAGGAATACCAAATCGGTAAACAATATGCTCTTTCACAAAATCGATCATATTAGCCGATGTCACCTTTTTTAAAGGAATTGTCCTCAACCCACTTTGTGAAATAATCGGTAGCAACCAGAATAAATTTATGTCCTTTGCTTGATGGCGGATAAATCTGACCGATGAGATCGATAGCCCATCCTCGGAACGGCCAAGGTTTAATTATAGGGTTCATAGCCGATGCAGGCGCTCTTTGAACATTACCAAACTTTTGACACCCCTAACATCCTTTAAAATATTTAAAACAATCTTCAAGAATAGTCGGCCAATAGTATCCATTCCTTCTGATTATCCACTTCATCTTGAAAGCCGATTGATGCGCTCCACACACTCCTTCATGAATTTCACCCATCAAACTCTTTGATTCATCATTGCTAACACATCTGAGTAAAACTCCATCTATAGTTCGATAATACAATTCATCATCGAGGAGCACATACTTGGTAGCTTAGAACCTTATACGTCTTTCAACCTTTTTATATGGATCTTTTAAATAATCGACAATCTCCTTTCTCCAGTCATCGGTATCGACTGCCGATGTTAGCACTTCCTGAATAGGCTGATACCCTGAAGTATGCTAAGCTAGTCGATTAGCCTCTTCATTATGCAGTCGAGAAATATGTTGAAGACGAAAATCTCTAAACCCTTTCAACAGTTGCAAACATCTTTTATAATACGAAATCAAAACTTCACTTCGGCATTCATAAATCCCAGCCAATTGATTTATAACTAGCATAGAATCACCAAAGATTTCAACAGCATCGGCACGTATCTCCTTCAGCAATTCTAACCCTTTTATCAAGGCTTAGTATTCAGCCTGATTGTTTGTCGATGTAGCAACAATCGGCAATGAAAACTCATACTTCCTTCCTTGAGGTGAAATCAACACAATGTCGATACCTGCTCCTTCACCACATGTGGACCCATCGAAGAAAAGTGTCCAAGGAGCAACCTCCAGAGAGTCCACTATATTACAATGCTAAGTGACAAAATCAGCCATAACCTGCCCCTTAACTGCTTTAGTCGATTCGTAACGTAGTTCAAATACTGATAATGCTAAAATCCACTTGCCGATTCTACCACTTAATATCGGCATCGACAGCATATACTTGACTACGTCGTCTTTGCATATGACCATACATTCGGCAGATAACAAATAATGTCTTAATTTGACACAAGAAAAATATAAACACAGACATAATTTTTCGATGGCCGAATACCTTGTCTCAGCATCCACTAATCTTCTGCTTAAATAATAAATAACACGTTCTTTCCCTTCAAATTCTTGAATAAGAGCTGAACCAATAATGGTATCATCAGTTGACAAATACAACCTGAAATGTTTCCTGTGTTGAGGTGGAACTAGCACCGGAGGATTTGTTAAATATTTCTTAACTTCATCTAGGGCTAACTGCTGCTCAGCTCCCCATACAAATTCTTGATCGGCTTTTAATTTAAGTAATAGACTGAAAGCCTTGATCTTACCCGACAGATTAGATATGAATCTTCTAATGAAATTAATCTTACCGATCAAAGATTGCAATTCAGTTTTATTGGCAGGAGCAACTACCTTGTTAATCGCATCAATAGACTTCCTACTGATTTTGATGCCCCACTGATGCACCATAAAACCCAAGAATTGACCTACCGATACACCAAATGCACATTTATTAGGATTCATCTTCAATCCATGCTTCCTTGTACACTCCAGTATCTTTCGTAGATCGGCTAGATGTTTTGTGATATCTCCAGACTTAATCACTACATCATCAATGTAGACCTCCACTAACGTGCCGATGTATTCATGGAAAATAAAGTTCATAGCTCTTTGATAAGTAGCGCCGGCATTTTTCAAACCAAACGTCATGACTATCCACTCAAACAACCCTACATGACCTAGACATCTGAAAGCAGTCTTGGGAATATCTTCTTCAGCCATGAATATTTGATTGTAACCTGCATTACCATCCATGAAGCTGATAATTTGATATCCGGCTGCAGCATCAATCAACAAATCAGCAATCGGCATTGGATAGCCATCCATTGGTGTGGCTTTGTTGAGATTCCTGAAATCAATACAAACACGAAGTTTTCCATTTTTCTTGTAAACAGGAACCACATTAGAGATCCACTCTGCATATCGACACTGCCGAATAAACTTTGCCTCAATTAATTTAGTTATTTCGGCCTTAATGTCAGTAAGTACATTAGGGTTGCATCAGCGCGCTGGCTGCTGATGTGGTCGAAATCCAGATTTGATAGGTAACCGATGTTCAACTATTGATCAGTCTAATCTAGGCATCTCAGTATAATCCCAAGCAAAACAATCTTTATACTCTTTTAACAAATCAGTCATTTGCTGCTTACACTTGGAATCTAACTTAGCACTAATAAAAGTAGTTCTTGGCCTATCGCCATCACCAATATCTACTTCTACTAAATCATCTGCCGATGTGAACCCTTGACCTAATTTTTCATCATCGGCAAACCTATCCATTAAAACTCTTCTTCAGAACCAACTGCTTGGATCGGTGGAATTTCATAATCAGCAACTCTAAGGAACTCTTTTTCCCAAACTTCTCCTGATATGCATTTAGTTCGCTCATAAGTATCTAATTCTGCCGATGCGATGATATAAGAAGAATCACCAGGGACAACCTCAATCTTATCCCCAATCCACTGTACGAGGCATTGATGCATTGTAGAAGGAACACAACAATTAGCATGAATCCAATCCCTCCCTAGAAGCAGATTATATGCACCCTTGCCATTAATAACAAAGAACGTCGTCGGCAAGGTTTTGCTGCTGATGGTCAATTCAACGCATACTACCCCTTTAGCCGGTGACACATTGCCTTCAAAATCCTTCAGCATCATATCGGTTTTGGTCAAGTCTTGATCTCCCTTACCAAGTTTCCGATACATCACATAAGGCATAATATTAATCGCAGCCCCTCCATCGATAAGTATCTTAGATACAGGCTGCCCATCAACTCTGCCTTTCACAAACAAAGCCTTAAGATGCTGTCTCTCGTCATCGGTAGGTTTCTCAAAAACAGCCATCATTGGATCTAGTGTCAACTGAGCTATTTGATCAGAGAGAATAATTTCTTCCTCATTATCAGATAGTGCCAAAAACTCCATCGGCAACATGAATACCATATTAACATCTGCCGATGGACCCTTATTTTTGTATTTTACCTGCCACTGCTGATGACCAAACCTCTCATTGGAGGAATTTTCCTCTTGGTATAAATCCTCCTGATGCTCACGTTGCATCCTCCTTCTCTGTGTCTTTGTCAGACCCTTCGGGCACCATCGAGGAAACTTGGTTTTCCAAACCGGCTGATAACAAGTCCTAGTTGATTCTACACGACGTATATTAGGGTCCCTGTAGAATATTTCTTTATCGGGAACTCTTGCGTTTGCCATCTCCTCAAGCTCCTCTTGATTCCTTGGAAAATATCTAGCGCGTTTACCAAGCCTCTCATGTACACTAAGTCTGCCCCCCCCAGCCGATCATGCACTGATGCTCTGCCTCTGATCGGCTCATTGATAAATAAACCCTAATTGCTAGGTTGAAGCCTCATTTCTGACCGATTGACCCCATAATAACCATTGCACTCAGGACAATTTTCAACAGTTGGCAATTTAATACCTTCTTCCCAGCAATGGACGAAGAACAGGCACCTCCAATGATCTTTATGCCGATACCATTCTTCCCGACGTCTCTCTTCTTGCTGTTGTCGATATCGGTCATTACACTGACGCCAACCCTCCTGCTGCCTTTGATGAGTAATCACAATGCCAGGTCGAGGAGGATTTTTGGAACTACTGCTTTCTGCTAGCAAACCCTTACTTTTTGCATCATCGGTAGTTATTCGATGTTGGGGATCCACTGATGCGTTTTTCTCAGCAGCCTCTGACGTCAATACCTTGGTCTTCCCTTTGGCCTCCAACATATTTGCTGGAAAAGGGTGTTGATCAATTTTCATCGGCTTCTGGGCCTTGGAAGTACCAAACTTAATTCTCCCAGATTCAATAGCCGATTGTAACTGTTGCCTGAACACCTTGCATTCATTTGTACTGTGTGAAGTTGCATTGTGCCATTTGCAGTACAAGATCTTCTTCAACTCTTCTGTCGATGGGATCACATGATTAGGCGACAGCTTAATTTGGCCCTCTTAAAGCAGAAGATCAAATATCTTGTCAGCCTTGGTGATATCAAAGGTAAACTTTTCTGGCTCTTTCTGACCAAAGGGACAAGATATCGGCTTTTTATTCTTAACCCACTCAGCTAAGCCGATAACTGGTTCTTCATCAGAATCAAAATCTCCTACTTCTTCCACAAATGATACTTTTTTACTCCAATTCTTTTTAGGTTCAAAAACCCTAGTATCTTGATCAGATATCCTTTGCACAAGATGACTGAGGCTTTCAAACTCCTGAGAAGCATATCTGTCTTTAAGATGTGGCAATAACTCTTGGAAAGCCAGATCGGCAAGCTACCGATTATCTAGCACTAGGCTGTAGCACTTATTTTTTACATCTCATAGCCTTTGCACAAAGCTTTCTACCGATTCATCATTACGCTGTCTTAATTTTACTAAATTGGTAAGCTTCTTTTCATGGATTCCAGCAAAGAAATACTTATGAAATTGTTTTTCTAGATCAACCCAAGTAATAATAGAATTTGGTGGTAATGAAATGAACCATGTAAATGCTGATCCAGACAAAGATGATGAAAATAATCGAACTCTTAATTCATCTCTGCTAGCTGCCTCTCCACATTGAATAATGAAGCGATTGATGTGTTCCATTGTTGATGTATCATCTTGCCCAGAGAATTTAGTGAAATCTGGTACCTTGTACCAATTTGGGAGAGGAATTAAATCATATGCAGGAGGGTATGGAGTCCGATAAGAATAAGTATTGACCTTGGGCTTTATCCCAAACTAATCCTTCATGATTTCTGCTATCTTATCGGCCCAAAAAGCATCAACCTCCTGCTGACGAACTGGCTGAATTTCTACAGGAGGTGCCTGCTGATATCCCTCCACATATCTTTGTGGCCCACGATCTCCAGCAATCGGCATATTTGCCGTTACTTGTGGTCCATTAACCTGTTGGAAAGGATTCATCGACTGAGCTACCGATGCTTGATTCTGGAAACCAGCTTGCATATGACCTTGTTGAATCCCTGCAACCTGCTGATTTTGCTGAACTGTATGTTGAACAGGTAACTATCCTGACCAACCATTATTAGAACTCATCGGTACAAAACTTACCGATGGCTGTTAATTTGCTGACATTGTTGGATAATTATAACTAGCTTGAGGCATAAACTGAACTCCAGTTTGACTCATAGCAGGGGCTTTCTGTTGCATCGGCAGTAAGCTTACCGATGGACTTGAATTGGGTGTTTGAACCAAAGGCATCTGGAAACCTCCTGGAGTTGGTTGCACAGTAGTTGCTGTGGCATATTGAGGCACTTGAGCCATTGGTGAAACAGTTGATGGTATAGGAGTTTTTCCTACTACATCAAACACTTGAGGTAACCCAGGATTAAAAGCAGATGACTCTGGAGGCATACCATATCCCCACCAATTAACAGGAATCTAGCTATTCTGAGACACAGGGCCTGACATAGCTGATGCCGATAGATCTGTATTAAGCTGAACTCTTCCTCCTGGTAGTACCGGATCTGATCGTATCGGTGTAGATTGAATATTAGGTAAGCCTGCTGATACTGGAGGAGAAGTAACTTCTATACCCACAACGGCCGAGGGAGCCGATGGAGTATTGACAGATGCCAGCTCTAGTTGGTGATAGGCAGGCCCAACGTAATGCGGTGACGCTTGTCCTTCTTTGAGAGTTCGAACCACAACATTATGAACAGTATTGGACAACACATTGGAATGATTAATCAAAGCATGATTTACTGCAGAATTAACCATCTCTTGAAGTTTACCAGAATTGGAGTCAAAGGTAACCTGCCGAGGCAATGGCAAATCTTGCTTCTGGATGACTTGTCCACTCTTGTTCAGGCTAAACGATTTCAGACAAAGCTGCTTGTATTCTTCTACAGCCTTTTCCATAGCCTGCCTCTGCTCTTCCTTAAGATCTTCTTCTGATACCGCGATAATGTTTGCTGAATCGATCTCGGGATTGAACATATTGATCAGATTGATTGGTCCCACCGAGCATGCCAAAAGATGTGTTGATGCAAAAAGTGGATCTGCAAACACAAAGGGCTAATACCCAAATCGATATCCCAAGCATGCTAGTCGATTTGACCTGTTAATCGACAAGGATGAAGATACGAGCACTTTGGTCCTGACAACAGCGATACGCCCGGAAGTCACGGCCAAGAGGTACTCACATGGAACTAGAGAATCGCCGAAGGTCGCACTGAAGCTATGCAACTTGCCGAATCAATGAGAACTCGTAAAAAGGAAAAATATGCAAATTGACGAAGTCGCCGAAAAGTAAGTAGATGCAAATAGGAGTAAAAATTGGTTTTTTTTATTGATTCCTTTTATTACATTGCCCCTCAATCTATATTTATACCCTGATCTAAAGAGACATAACCAAATACAACTAGGACACCAAGTCCATATCTAAGGAAACACGTGACTCTTACATGAATCATACTCTAACAAATATAGAAAAGGAAATCAACTCCTATCTATTTCCCTGTCCGCCTCAATTACGATGGAAATCTCACCGACCTCCTTTACATCGGCATACTTCCTGTTTCATCGGCAGTAGTCTTCAAGCCTTCCTTCATTGGCATCGACAATAACATCTTCAACCTTATCGGCAATGCCCGAGTCTAAATCAACCTTTCCATCGATCACCACCATTCATCGGCAACCATCTTTACAAGCTGATTTTCATCGGCTGTCAGCGTATACAGTAACTTTCCTCCTGCTGATTAGCCCACTCTGATCATTTTGACACATGCAAAAAATGGTGTCAACAATGAGATACACAGGAAATTAGTCCACATGTACATGTGTGTGAGCAGCATTTGCCATGGAGGTGAAAATGGCTTGAAGATGTTACAAAGCTCACACATGTGATGAAGGAGCTCATTGCACATGAGACATGACATTGAGTCATGTGATCAAGGTGGAGAAGATCAAGACATGACTTGGCTCGATGGACCGGTTGCAAGTGTGAAGGGCAAGTTGGGTGATGACTTGGCACCGATGGACCGAAGCAACGGTGAAGAGTAAGTGAAGTCAAGATCGATGAACCAATATGGTCACATGATGATATGGAGTGGATCATATCATTTGGTGATTGGCTGGTGCATGTGTTGCATCAACAATGGAGGAGATGAAATAGAATGCGCAAGGCAAAGGTATAACCCAAGGCATTTCATTTCACTGGTCAAAGGTTGTGTAGAGAAGTGCATGACCAGGTTTAGGATAGATGGTCGTACTATCAAGAGGGGCAAACTTGTTTGCATGTTGGTCATCTAGTGCCACTTGAGCGATCTAACTTTGCATACGTGTTAGGATCTAGTGGCATGGTGAAAAGAGTGTTAATCCTTTGGGAAAATGTTTGTGAAAAGCTAACACACATGCACAAGTTATTGAACACTTGGTGGTGTTAGCAAATTTGCGAAGGAGAAGTTGGTAAAGAAAAGGAGACAAAACTAGGCTCGGGTGCTGTCTAGGTGGCACCGCCACCCAATGTCCAGTGCACCGCCACCCTGTGGTGGTGCCCACCTGGACTGGACCGAGAGGAGCTGGTGCTAGGGCTGGCACCACCAGTGGTGGTGTACACCGCCCCTGGGATGGTGGTGCACTGCTAGGTTGTGTCTGGTGCCACCGTCGTGGGCACCGCCCCTTTTCAACTAAGAGGGAGGAAGCAGGGCTGGTCACCACCATGGTCACCGCCATGGTGATGGCGGTGCACCACCCTAACATACCAGAGAGTTGGTGTTTCACGTAGTTGGCCGGGGGGTCACCGCCACCCCTATGGTGGTGCACCACCGCTAGCTGTCCGGTGATGAACGACTAGTTTCTAGCTGTAGGAATTCGACCGTTGGGGAGGGCACCGCCGTGTCCGGTGCCCGGCACCACCGTGTCCAATGCCCTCATAGAAACTAGTAGGTTTGCTCCAATGGCTTTATTTGGCTTGGGGGCTATAAATAGAGGTGGAGCTCGGCCTTGGGCTGGTTGCTGAGCACCCTTAAGCCTTGGTGGCTTGTGTAGGTGTGCTTTGAGCCCTCTAACTCACTTGTGCTTGATAGTGATCATCTGATCGAGTGAGTGAGCGATTCTAGTGTGATTGCATTGTGAGATTTCATCGAGTGGCACTAGGTGATCGTGTTGCAAGTCGGTGGTGCTTGTTACTCTTGGAGGTTGCCACCTCCTAGATGGCTTGGTGGCTTGTGACTCCATTGAAGCACGCGAGAAGATTGTGCGATGCTCCGAAGGAGGATTTGTGAGGGGGATTGTGTCCACCCCACGGGGATCGCGAAGAGCAACTCTGGTAGAGCGTGTCATTGAGCTACCCTCACTTTTGGGGTAGGTTCTTGCGGTACTCGACGTGCGGGTTTGGCAGGTGATGCCAATTAGCCGCCGAACCACCAAGTGAGCGGTCGACACAACGAGGACTAGCGTGTTGGCAAGCACGTGAACCTCAGGATAAAATCATCGTGTCATCCTTGTCTTCCCATTGGTTTGCATCCTCATCACACAAGCTTGTATTTAGTTCACATACATTGTGCTTGTGTAGTTGCTCTTGAAATTAGTTGACTTGTGCAGTTAGCTAGTTACCTTCTTGCTTGTGTAGCATAGAAGTAGCTCCCTTGCATGGCTAATTTGGTTTTAGTAACCTTGTTAGTCACATTGCTTAGTTACCTTTGTTGCATAATTAGGATCCTCATAAGGTGCTAATGAACTTAGATAGAGGGGTGTAGTGTTGGCTAGACTGATAGTTTTAATTCCGCATTTGTTATGGTTAGCCGACACGATTAATTTTAGAAAGGACTATTCACCCCCCCTCTAGTCCGCTATCCTGACTCTACAAGTGGTATCAGAACCCAATCTCTCATTTGTGGTCTTCACTGACCTGAGAGGATGGCGTCTAGTGGACTAGATGATTGTGACACACACTTTTGATGGCACACACTTCGCACGGTGGAAACATCATATGCTTGATCATTTTAGTGCAAAGGGACCTAAGTTTTGGTGGGTTGTCACAAGTGGTCTCACCCATGTCTTGGACCATAAAAATCTAACCAAAGCTCAAAAGGTTCTCTTTGAACTTGATTCTGATACTTATTTATTTCTAATGGATGCATTGAGCTTTGAATTGTTTTACAAGGTGAACCACAAAGAAACCGCTCATGAGTTGTGGGAATCAATCAAGCACACCTTTGGTGACTCCTCCACATAGGTTGATGGCAAGTTCAAGGAGGATGAGTCACACCTTTGGTGACTCCTCCACATGGGATAATGGCAAGTTCAAGGAGGATGAGTCCAAGGAGAAGGTGCATGAGTGTGTCGAGCATGACCACAATTTGGTGAATGTGGAAGATTGCTCCACCTCATGATCAAGTGATGATGATGATCGATCCACTACAAGTTCACTTGACAAGATTGATGATGATGATGCCTCAAGTGATGCCAATGATGATGCTACTCTATGCACACTTGATGGTGATGATGATGGATCATGCTTGGATGACATTGCTACCACAAGCTCTCCTACATCACCATATTGCTTCATATCACAAGGTGACACTAAGGTATCTAATGCTAATGTGGTTGATCATGTTGATTCATATGATGAGCTTGTTAGTAAACTTGCTAGCATGACCATATCTTTCGAAAATGAGAAAGCTAAAACATTGAAATTGGAAAATGAAAACTCATTTCTAAAGAACTCATGTGAAGAACATAAGCAGTTACTTGATGTTCTTAAATCTTCACATGGTGAGCTAAAATTGACTCGTGAGATACTACTTGCATCTCATGAAGAATTATTAGAACAACATGCTTCTCTCATTAAAGCTTTTTCAAAGAAACTTAAAAAGAATGAGAGCTCATCACATGAGTCAATTGATCAATTGCAACATGTGACTAACTCTTATGATGTAGGGCAGAAGCATGTATCCATCTCTTGTGATGATTTATTAAAAATGACATGCTCTTCATATATAGATGCTTGTTCTACTTCTATATCTTGTGAGACTAACCTTTTGAAGGAGAACAATGAGCTCAAGAATGAAGTGAAGAAATTGAGCAACAAGTTAGAGATGTGCTACAACTCAAAAGTCACCTTTGAGCACATGATGAAGACTCAAAGAAACTTCGGTGACAAGAGTGGCCTTGGATTCAACAAGAGCATGACCAAGGGGAAAGAAAAAGAGAGAAAGATGAAGAAGCAAGAACAAAAGAGGCTATCTCATTTCATGTGCTTCAAATGCCATGAAGTGGGTCATCTTGCTATTGATTGCCCCAATGAAGAGAAGCTCAAGTTGAAGAAGGAAGAGGAGAGGCTAAAGCATGTCAAATGCTTCAAGTGCCACACTTGGGGACATCTTACCTCAATATGCCCAACCAAGCAATTGGTGAAGCAACAAGAAAAGCCTCAACCAAAGCCACAAGTTGAGCAAGAAGAGAAGCCCCAAGTTCAAATTAAGGTCAACCATGAAGATGGTGGTGACTTGATGATGAAGAAGAAGAAAACAAAAAGGGGTGGATAGGCAAGGCTTCCAATGCTTACTCAAGATACCAAGATGATGAGCAAGACACAAAATGAGAAGAAGATGTATGCTCACATCAAGTGCTCCAAGTGTGGAGATACAGGACACTTTGCTTCTAAGTGTCTTACCAAGCTTGAGAAGAAGGCTCAAGCAATTCATGAGAGGCAAGGCAATGGGAAGCTCCACATGAGAAATGAAGAGAAGGCTCAATCAAAGAGAGTGCTACTCATGCCGGAAAAGGGGACACATGGCTCATTCATGTCCCCTAGGTAATTCTCCTAAGCCCATTTCAAATGATGCAAATATTATGCTTAGGAAGGATGGCAATGGTACCTCATTGGTTTCAATGGAAAAATATCCCGCTACTCATACTAAGGCATTGCCTAAGTATACTGCACCTAACTTAAGAGGACCCAAACTAGTTTGGGTACCATCAAAAAGTAGATGAATGTTTATAGGTACCATTGGAATTGGAGGCTTGGTTCAAGTTGTATTCATTGTGCTGATCATGTGATTGAGCCAAGTATTGACAAATAATGATTATTATCTCAATGCCATGACAAGATAGTGAAGTCCAAGTGCTACAACATACAAGTGTCATTTATCAAGTTGTGGTGATTCTTTGCATATATTCGGTGGCTTGCAAGATATTTGAATTGAAGGTTGCTATGGATGATCATGGGCTAACCAAGGTACATCTCTAGTTGATCATTTCATTTGGGTGCATATGAGTTGATAGAATTAGATAAATATGCAATGTCATTTGCTATAAGATGATTGAATGGATTTAATGATTAGTAATCAAATTTGAGTTGGTTTGAATGGATAAGTTCATGAGATGACATTTAGTAAGTGGATTAAATGGATATATGTCTTGTGAAAGTATTTAAATAAGTTGATTTCAAGTTTGATTCACATTTGATGAAGCATTGCTCATGTGAAAAAATCCAGTCCTATAATTGAGAATTTGAGCTAGCTGTGATCTTAGCCATGTTTGTGTGATCAAAACTTATTGGATTGGCATAAAAAATTGTTTACATGCTCTCAATTTATGGTATAAGATGCTTTACAAATTTCATGAGAATTGGATAAGAGATGCTTTGGTTTTAGAGTGGATCTTCTCAGCTATAGTGCATCAATTTTCAGCTTGTAGTAGTGGTGGAAGAATTGAAATCTAGTAATAATCTAGAAGTCAAATGAAGCTCATATTTTTACAACTGCTAGATGACTTAGTGAAGCACATCTTCACCAAATTTTGTAGCATTTGGGTCTGTATATTGGGAGATATGCATTTTTCTTTGAAGGGTACAGAATCTGTCAGAATAGTGACAATTATTGGATTAATCAAGAGTCATTTTGATTGAAAGGTCCTCAAGTTAAAAACATGTTTATAAGTGTTTGAGGTACCTAAGTTTGATTTTGAGATGAGCTAGAAGCGTGACAAGCAATGAGTACAAGGCCATTTGATTATGGAGTGTATTTGGCACATATTTGGTACTCAAATTAAAGATCAAGACCAAGCTCAAGATGAAGTTTAAGTTCTAGAGATTATTAGAAATCATTTGATAGAAAGAAAAGGACTTAAAAAAGTAGAAAGAAAATGACTTAAAGAAGGAATCAAGGTTACTCATCAAGTTAAGTCCATCACTTGGATCAATCAATCAAGTCATTTCAAGTGAGTATCAAGAATTATTCTTTGGAGAGAGGTCACTTTTCCCTATTGTAGGGGCTTGCCGTCTATGTGTATGTAAACCAAGTGTGGTACTTGAAAGGCTAATATGGAAGTGGTGATCCGAGGAGCATTTGAGATGTTTAGTTGAAGGAATTAAAATGATTGATCAAGAAAAGCAAGCAACACCCAAAAGAGAGCTAGTCATGACAATTCAAGTGGTATTTGCACTCATAGTTCTCTCATGCAAGTATTGATCAAAAGAAGAAGCAAGCCAACCACATTATGATAGTACACTTGATCTTGAGTGGTTCTAAATTCATATGGGTGAAGAATGGACTCTATCTATGATGATTGGTCTTCACCAAGCTATAAATTGGACTTCACAATATTATTGAGGAGGCTAATTGGAATCAAATGACTATCCTATACTCCAAGATAGCAAAGGTATCATTATAATATGCATGATCATCTCATCCCTTACTAGTATGCGGTTAGTGCATATAGTACATGCTTATAGGATCATGCATGACAAATGAAAGTTTAAAATTCATAGCCTACCACTATTGCTTGAATAATTAGTTGATCTCATGGTAAGCATATGAGTTTGTTCATGAGCTAGTAAACCCAAGTACTTGATTTAATTTAGATTGCTAACAAGTGACAAGTACAATATTGGCAAGATAACCCTTATAAGAGGTGTGAAGAAGCTTGTCATTGATTCAAACTGGACTTGGAAGCTTAGGCAAATCAAATTAGTTCAAGTCAACTTAGAAGCTCATGATAAATTACAAGAGTACAAGCACAAGACAACAATGCAAATGGATATCTAGTTTATTTGTTTCAAGTGGTATCTAGACTAAAGTATTTCATCAAGATTTCATAAGTGGTGTCTAGATCAACTCACAAGTGATATCCTACAAGTGGTACTCATGAAGATAGCAAAGGTTCAAGAAATGGTTTTTATAGACAAATCCAATCAAGTGGTTCTATACTAGAAAATTCTTTCAAGTGGTATCACATCTACACGTGGTTTCAATCATACAAGATGATGGTTCCACAAATGATATTTAACTTTAAGTGATCATCAAATAAAGAATGCATCCCTCACCTACAAGAGCTCAAGTTTATCAAGTGGATGGCCCATGCTATGACATAGGACGAGGTGTCCCACTAGTTGGTATCAAGGTCAAAGATCCTATGTGTGGTATCCCAAGAAGCTATCCAAATGGTGTCATTCCAACATATGTAGTAGTGTCCATAAAAAATGCAAGACTCAAGTGTCAACCATCTATCCCTAGTACCACCCTTTGTATCAAGTGATGCACACCTTTTATAGAAATTGATGACAAAGGGAGAGAGATTGGAACAAAGATATGAAAGGGGGGAGAAGTAGAGGTTGAACATGGACATGAACAAAGAGGGAGCAACATTGAAGAATGTGAAGGGATCAAAATTCTTAGACAAGAAAAGCACACAAGTAGGGGGAGCAAGCTCATAAACTTTTGATTGGTTGCATTTGATATGTGCATATTCATGTGCTTGCTTGCATTGCATAAATTTTTAAAGTTTAATATGCATGCTTGTGTGGTGTATGCTTGTTGTAGAATTTGATTGATGATATGATAACTATCATGCATAGGATGGTAGTTAGACTTGTATTTCTACACGTGATACTAGAACCTTGCTTATAATTTTGATCTCACGGGGTTTCTAGTGTTTTTGTTGTCTAGCTACTCATGATGCTAAGGATGGTGTTAAAAGTGCAACTCCGATTGGTATCACGCTTCAAAGGTTAATTCTTTACACCTTAGCATCATTGGTAGTAATTATTCTCCCACAATTCCAATCTATGCATATGTGCAAGCTTCAAACCAAACACTCTAGCACATATGTTGGGGGAGTTAATACTATCAATTTGGGTTTATGGTACTTGTCCAAAATCATTTACAAATGGTAAAATTGCTTGGGCAAGCAACATGAATCCATTTGAGCTTAATTTCCATATCTTTGTAGAGTTGTCATCAATTACCAAAAAGAGGGAGATTGAAAGGTCCTTATTTGGCTTTGGTAATTGAGTGACAACCTTAGGTGGACTAATTGTGTTTAATATGAGATACACAGGAAATTAGTCCACATGTACATATATGTGAGCAACATTTGCCATGGAGGTGAAAATGTCTCGGAGATGTTACAAAGCTCACACATGTGATTGAAAGCTCTAGTTTGGTTTTGGTTAATTGATGAAACCCTAAGTGCTAACCTAGTTTATCAAGTGATTATGAGATAGGTAGCACACTCCAAGTTGCGAAGCAAACAAAGATCATAGCATGATGAAGATGATACCATGGTGATGATCAAGTGCTTGAACTTAGAAAGAAGAAAGAGAAAAACAAAAAGCTCAAGGCAAAGGTATAAACCATAGGAGCTATTTTGTTTTTGGTGATCAAGACACTTAGAGAGTGTGATCACATTTAGGATTGATAGCCTGTACTATTAAGAGGGGTGAAACTCATATCGGAATGTGGTTATCAAAGTGCCACTAGATGCTCTAACTTATTGCATATGCATTTAGGATCTAGTGGAGAACTAACACCCTTGAGAATGTTTGTGAAAATATGCTAACACATGTGCACAAGGTGATACACTTGGTGGTTGGCACATTTGAGCAAGGGTGAAGAAGATAAAGTTAAAAGGAGTTAGTCACGCTAGTTACAGAGTGACCGAACGTGTCCGGTATGGTGACCGGACACGTCCAGTATTTGGCGACGAACTCAGCGACCGAATGCGTCTGGTCGCCACACCGGACACGTCCGGTGTGAATCAGCAAATGCAATGTTCGGTAGGACAGTCGATCGGACACTGGCAGTGTCCGGTCCGGTGTGACCAGATGCGTCCGGTCGAGTGTGGATGCTTACTGT
>NW_027098518.1:0-40000 GCF_019320115.1 Miscanthus floridulus | reverse complement strand
ACAGAAGCACCACCGACGCTTCCATGTGCGTCCCGATCTCCTCGCACGGCGGCACCGCCACCAGCATCAAGCTCGAGAGACCTGACGACGGTGGGGCACCGCCTTACTACATGGACCACGTGGTGCTCCAGGCGGCAGCGGCACCCTATGACCCCTGCGCCAAGCCCGACAACGACACTGTGGACGACATGCGCATCTGGAGAAGGACCTCCCACACCTCTGCCGCCCCACCTCAGAGCGCCGACACCAACACCGCCCGCGAGGAGATAGACCTCGAGCTTCGACTCTAGACCTCGAGCTTCGTCTGTGTGGGAGAGTCGGAAAGAGGCAAAGGGGTTCACACTCATTCCTTGGCTTCTTCCTTCACATATCTTGTATCTTGCCCCAATGAAGCTTCGTTCATATGGATCTTTTCACTACTACACAAACTTTATTGGAGGCGGACGTTTTCGGTTTCCCGCGGCGGGCAAAGACGTCTGCCGTGGCCTAGAGGCCACGGTAAATCGTGGCTTAACCGCGGTGGGCGGCTTTGCCCGCTGCGGTTAACCGATTTACCGTGGCGGGCGATGTAACGTGACCGCTGCGGTAAATATACTTTTACCACGGCGGGCACGTTACACCGTCCGCCGCGGTAAATTATTTTACCGCGGCGGACACCTTTTGTGGCCTGCCGTGGTTATGTTCATTGGCCGTGGCGGGCTTTATTATTTGCCCGCCTCGGTAAATTATTTCCTGAATTAAAAAAAATACAGCAGGCATATAAATTCAAACTCAAATCACATCCAGATTTCACAGATTAAACTTAAAAAGTATGCAGGCATTACACATGAGATAATATACATATATATACATTCACTTAGTCGTTCCTGTCATCATTAATTCATTACATTTACATATTAAAGTCGTTATACATGCGCTAAGGTGTAATCCTGCGGATGCATCATCGTGGGACATTTCCTCAGCCTCTCGTACTCCGGTAAAATCGCTAGCGGGCTGTTCTCATTGAAGAACGTGCCCCCTTCAAGCACGCATTTGTCTAAGACAAACTTACATATGTCCGCCTTTGTCTGCTTGAAGCTGTGTTGGGTGCTCTGCACGTCTCTCGACCAGTTCAATCCATTCTTGAGCACCCTCCAACTGCTGCTGTACTGCTTGCACACCCTCAAGAACTCACAGGCGTAGAAGCCACAGGTTTGTGATCCTACCGGTTGTTTGGCACACTGCATGATCGATACACAAGCATTACAACACAGACATTAGAACGCATATGAACGGAAAGCACAATTAAACCTTTTAAATACTTATCTCTGATTTTGATGCGGTTCTTATGCTTAGCCTTAAAATTCTCTGTTCTTCGATCATAGCATTCAGGATCCTTCACGTACTCCTTATAAGCGCTATACGAAATGTACTAGTATTAGGCAGGGCATTAGAACGCATATGAGAAGACAGTTCAGTCACTTACACTCTGAGGCAATCTTCAAAGGCCTTGTACCCTTTTAAGTTTGGCACTGTCAACGAATCAAATACGCAGGCCCTGCCATCCTGAGGGTAGATGATAAATGCAACCCAGTGACCCTCGAGGCCTTGGCTGCGCCATTGAAACAAAATACAGGTTACGACGAGAAATAATAATACTAGCTAGCTACCCACTTATCTCTACAGGCATGTCTTCGACATGAAAATATGTAAAAGCGTGTGTTGATCGATAAGTGGATGCTACTATATATGTTTGGTTGCAAATTAGTGACGAGCCTATCTTTGGGCCATCTCTCCCTCTAGTTCCACAGATTGAACTAGTTTTCCAGCTTAGTCATTTTGGAGAACTAGCATAATTTGTGGAGCTAGAGGGAAAACAACTTCCGAGCTGCAGGGAAAAGGAGCATCACAATCGGTTTGAATACAAACCGAAGCTAATATAATTTGCACTTTCACTCCCTTTTTCAGCTGAGATTTGTACCATGGGTATCACGACCTTGCTCCGGGAAACGAGAGTTGCAAACCCGATTCGGAAAGCCCTATTTCTTTTGTATTGTCACATATTTCTTCAGTGGTGAGGACTTTCTTGTCTTGGAGTAGCCCTAACTGTGCACGGAAAGGGCAAAGGCAGGGACCCTGCCGATCAGTTGAAAACAACCAGTGACATCTAAGGTACGCCCACTGATAAGCATACCGACAAGATTATTGATCCTGATCGATACAGTTACAGTGACACGGGAGACATCCAACAATAGGCACAGAGAAAAGGGTTGGCCAATCCAGAGATGTATGCCGACACGCATGCTGAATAATACATAGGATATACATAATCCAAATTCTAAGTACCGTTAAACAAAAACAGATCAAAAAAAGGGAGGATGCAAGCTAGCAGCACATAGAAAATTAGCCACCATTTGTGGTGACGGGAAGAAAATTTACACCAACACTGTGGCTTCTCTGGTACTCCATGAATTTATTAAAAGATTATAAGCCCAATACTGTAAAAATGTAACATGATTTGACTATATTAATGCACATATATAGTGTCATTCATCCAAGCATTTGAAGTTTCAGTTTTTTTATGGGATAGGAGGGCCTCCCCCCTTACTGAAAATTGTATTAAAGTAAACAGGAGATTAATTACGTATATTACAAGGATTCAAGCCAATTTACAATTTGTCAAAAAAATGTACCCTTTGCTCTATGGATAACCATGGTGAAATCTTGATTGAAATTCAGTCTACACAACTCTACAAGACGCCAAAGTTAGTCGTTGCTGATTGTTAAAGATCTTTCCATTCCTTGTAGTCAAAATGCTCTAGCATATTAGTACTATGATTTCCATGAAGAAAGAAACTTAAAGTTGCTGCTGAAAAGGTTCTAGAATCTGGAGTGTTGATTGACTCTCATTAATTAAAACATGCCCAGCATGATTTGGAATTTTGGATAAAGAGCAAAAAGGAAGAGGTCACTACGGGAAACACGTGATTTGCCGAGTGCAAAAATCTTTGCCGAGTGCTAAATTTCGGGCACTCAGCAAAGACCTGCTTTGCCGAGCGCCGCACTCGGCAAAATATGACACTCGGCAAAGACCTGCACTCGGCAAAGGCTGTCTTGGCCGAGTGCCTGGCACTCGGCAAAGACAGACACTCGGCAAAGATTGGTAGGGTCTTAAAGACATCCAGCGGCGTCCTCTTTGCGGAGTGCCCCCCGTTTGGCACTCGGCAAAGAATTTATTTTGCCGAGTGCCAAAACTTGGCACTCGGCAAAATATTTTTTTTTTGTTTTTTGCCACCAATTTTTTTTGAAGCTTTAGTACACTACCACAAACAACATGTTTAAATTTAGGACATTTTCATTGCCTTTTGGCATATTTCTATAGTTTATTTTGTTTTGTTGAATTTTTCCAGAAAATGTAAGTTTGAACTGCAGGTGCATCGAATAATGGATTACATTCGTTCAAAAAATGTTATCCTTGTTTCTTAGTGTAAATTTAGGCTAAATCCAGGAACTGTCTTGAAATTTTGATCAACGTGCTCACGGGGCAACGCCGCCAACTTGCGTGGGAGTGGTTTTTTAATTGTATAAAATGCGAACGAATTCCAAAAATCATGAAACTTGTGGAGTTGTCGCCGTATCGTATGCGTATGCCGTGGAAAAAATTTGAAAAAGTTTCGAGCACGTTGTCACGTACGATGCTCACAAACCAGGACTGGTTTGTGAGCATCGTACGTGACAACGTGCTCGAAACTTTTTCAAATTTTTTCCACGGCATACGCATACGATACGGCGACAACTCGACAAGTCTTGGTTTGTGAGCATCGTACGTGACAACGTGCTCGAAACTTTTTCAAATTTTTTCCACGGCATACGCATACGATATGGCGACAACTCGACAAGTTTCATGATTTTCGGAATTCATTCGTATTTTATACAATTAAAAAACCACTCCCACGCAAGTTGGCGGCGTTGCCCCGTGAGCACGTTGATCGAAATTTCGAGACAGTTCCTGGATTTAGCCTAAATTTACACTAAGAAACAAGGTTAACATTTTTTGAATGAATGTAATCCATTATTCGATGCACCTGCAGTTCAAACTTACATTTTCTAGAAAAATTCAACAAAACAAAATAAACTATAGAAATATGCCAAAAGGCAATGAAAATGTCCCAAATTTAAACATGTTTGTGGTAGTGTACTAAAGCTTCAAAAAAATTGTTGGCAAAAAACCAAAAAAAATTATTTTGCCGAGTGCCTAGGGTTGGCATTCGGCAAAGTAATAACTTTTTCGAGTGCCGCCCAGCTGGCACTCGGCAAAGAGTTGCTGAATTTTTTTTAAAACTTCGCCGAGTGCCAGATCACGACACTCGACGAAGAAAATTGACTTTGCCGAGTGCCGCCGATCTGGCACTCGGCAAAGCTGCCCTTTCCCTTCACCTGCGCCCGGCCGGCGCTCTCTCTCTCTCTCTCTTTCTCTCATTTCTCTCTCCCTCTCACCTCTCTCTCCCTCAGCCGCCGCCGTTGCACCGCGGTGCCCGTCCCGACCACCGCGCCTCCTCGCACGGGCCCCCGTGGCCTCTGCCCCGGCCACCGCGCCTCCCTACCCCGGCCACCGCACCACTGTAGAAGAGAGGAGGACGAGGCAGGGGAGAAGAGAGGAGAAGGCGAGAAGAGAGGAGGAGGGGAGAAGAGAGGAGGAGAAGGAGAAGGAGAGGAGAAGGAAGGTGCTGGCCTTGGCCCGTCGACCCTCACGCCGTTGCGGTCGTCCCCGCCGTCGTCGCCGACCCTCGTTGATGCCATTCTCGTCATGAGGTATGCCCTACACCTGTAGTAGTTAGTAGTAGTACTTAGTAGTGTTAGTAGTAGTTAGTAAGTAGTAGTAGTTAGTAGTTAGTAGTGTTAGTAGTATTGTTAGTAGTAAGTAGTGATAGTAGTAGTGTTAGTAGTAGTAGTGTTAGTGTTAGTAGTAGTTGTAGTGGTAGTAGTACTTGTTGTTGTACTACTTCGATACTTTCATCTGAATGGAAAGAGAACTAAAGTACATGGCTCGTCTTGGTATATATATGTTTGTTGGCCTTCGTGCCTATGTTTGGTATATATGTGGTTGTTGGCCATCGCGCCTACGTTTCTTGTAGGTTTTGGAAACCTCCCCGTGCAGGGGAGGTGCTGCCGAAATTTTCAATGGATTCTAACCTATTGCCTTTTTATGTAGGAGAAGGACCCGTGGGAGGGACTCGGCGATCCCGATCGTCTTCGTCGGCGCTGCTAGTCTGCCTGCACCACATTGCCTCGCCACTGCACTGACACGCCACTGCCCCACTAGCCTGACTCCACCGCCACCCTAGGTATAACCCCCTCCTCCTTTGCATGCATGTTTTATATGGTCACGTAGCCCAGTTAGGCGTCTCCCATTCAAAAGAGATACGGTCGGAGGTATGCAGATCTTTGCATATCTACGACCGTATCTCTTTCGGATTGTCCACGTATTTTGGACAGCCCGCGGATGCGTAGATGAGGTTAGTTTCCATGGTTCGCTCCGGTCCGAGACAGACTTTCGACATCACCTCCCTATTGTTCTCCGGATACACACTCTCCCTTGCAGGACATGTATCAGGAGAACAGCGGGGACGTGCTGCCGAAATTCTATCTTGGATAGGAGCAGAGCATTGAAACTGACCTCATCTATGCATCCGCGGGTGAGATTAGGACCCATCCTCACCTATTAGATGGTAGGAACGCCATGCAGATGCAATTGCTGGTTATATTACTCGCTTACATATGTATATGCCAGAGGATGGAGAACCATGATTGGATGTACACGGGCCACGCAAGTATGACCCCAGAATGGATGACTAAGACTAATGCTTTCTTGGAGCATTCATTTGGCGAGGCTGCTAGAGGGTCGAGTTGGATGTCGTGTCCCTGCAGCAAATGTGACAACCGTGTAAGAAAGAATAGGAAGAACGTGGGGGAAGATCTTTGCAAGTATGGATTCACACCAAACTATACCTGCTGGATCCACCATGGTGAAGCCGATCGTATTAGAGAGGAGGTGGTGAGACCACGCCTCGAGGCTTTTGATGGAGATGTCGGGGTAGCAGACTAGATGGATGACTTTTAGGAGGCATGGTTCGGTGAAGGATTAGAGGACGAGCCAGAGGAATCTGCAAAGGCATACTACAATATACTGTCTTCGGCACAGAAGCCCCTTCATGAAAAGATAATGGTTTCGCAACTGGATACCATTGGACGCCTAATGGCGTTCAAGTCGCAGTGTAGCATGAGTCGAGACAACTTCGATGGTATGTTGGCAATTGTTGGATCCCTGCTTCTGGAGGGTCACATTCTGCCAAAGAACTTGCACGAGTCACAGAAACTTCTTCGTGCCCTTAAGATGCCATATGAGCACATCCATGCTTGTCCGAATGGTTGCGTCCTATTTAGGAAAGATCACAAGAAAGCAACGCACTATCCAAAGTGCAAATCATCTAGGTATCTAAAGGTCGACACTAGTGATGGCAAGAAGGAACAGCTTGGTATCCCTGCGAAGGTCCTACGGTACCTTCCTGTCATACCGAGGATCCAACGGCTGTACATGATAGAGGAGTCCGTGAAACAGATGACATGGCACAAACATGGCAAAAGATACAATGCTGACAAGATGGTACACCCATCGAATGGTGATGCATGGACCCATTTCGATGCATACATCATGGTAAAGCTGAGGAGGCTCGGAATGTACGTGTAGCGCTGGCAACAGATGGGTTCAACCCCTATGGATTGCTGGCGGCCCCGTACACTTGTTGGCCCATGTTCGTGATCCCCCTCAATCTCCCCCCCCCCCCCCCCGGCGTCATGTTTCAACCCAAGAACGTATTCTTGTCACTGATAATTCCTGGACACTCGAGGAACAAGATGGGTTTGTTCATGGAGCCTCTCATTGATGAATTGATCCTTGCTTGGGAAAAGGGGGTACTGACATACGACCGAGCTACAAAGAAGAACTTCACAATGCATGTGTGGTACCACTACTCCCTACATGACTTCCTAGCGTATGGCATATTCTGCGCGTGGTGTGTTCATGGGAAGTTCCCATGCCCAATATGCAAGACAACTGTGAAGTTCACTTGGCTGAAGAGGGGTGGCAAGTTTTCTTCATTTGACCAACATCGTCAATTCCTCCCTCTTGACCATCCATTCAGGCGAGACGTCAATAACTTCAGGAAAGGGGTTCAAGTCACCGACCCTGCACCTCAGATGATGACTGGTGTCGAGGTCCGTGCTGAGATAGAAGCTCTCAAAGATGATAAAGAGAAAGGTGGTTTTATTGGATATGGTGAGGAACACCAGTGGACTCATAAATCAGGCTTGACTAGGCTCCCCTATTTCAATGACCTTCTTCTTCCACACAACATTGATGTAATGCACATAGAAAAGAATATCGCTGAAGCGCTTTTTGCAACACTCATGGACATTCCTGATAAGTCAAAGGACAATGTTAAGGCTAGACTGGACCTGGCAACGATGTGCGATAGGCCAAAGCAAGTGATGAAGCCTCCCGTGCCCAGCAAGAAATGGAGAAGGACTTCGGTCGATTTCGTCTTGAAAAAGGACCAAAGGAAGGAAGTACTGCAGTGGATCCAGACGTTAATGCTCCCTGATGGGCATGCGGCGAATTTAAGTAGGGGAGTGAACTTGTCCACTATGCGAGTCTTAGGGATGAAGAGTCATAACTACCACATATGGATTGAGTGGCTCCTTCCTGCGATGACCCGAGGATACGTCCCTGAGCATGTGTGGCGCGTGCTGGCAGAGTTGAGCTATTTCTTCTGCCAGCTTTGTGCCAAGGAGTTATCTCGAGACATGATTGATGACTTGGAGAAAGTGGCACCTGTGTTGCTCTGCAAGTTGGAGAAGATCTTCCCACCCGGCTTCTTCCTGGCAATGCAGCGTCTGATTTTGCACCTACCGTACGAGGCACGAATGGGGGGGCCGTGCAGGCCCGTTGGTGCTATACAATTGAGAGATGTCTAAAGATTCTTTAGAAAAAGTGTAGAAATAAAGCCAAAATTGAGGCTTCTGTGGCAGAGGCATTCATTCTGGAGGAGGTGTCAAACTTCACAACAGCATACTATAAGGATGGCCTTCCTAGCGTGCACAATCGTCCCCCTCGTTACAACGCGGACGAGAGTTCATCGAACCTCAGCCTTTTCAAAGGGCAACTCGGAAAGGCAAGCACATCGGGCACCAAGACCTTGCGGCATGATGAGTGGCGCACTATCATGATGTATGTGTTGTTGAACCTTGACGAAGTGAAGCCTTATGTGCAGTAAGTTCTCAATGAGCTTGTTACATACACCCTTGTCACTATCCTCCATCTATCGAACCCCCTTATCTCTTGTTTTTTTAGGGAATTTCTGAATAAATACTGGAGAGGGAATAGGGCTCCTTCCCCTCAAGAAGAAGATAGTCTTCTCAAAGATGGTGTGCCCGATTTCATATCCTGGTTCGATATGAAGGTACCGTCCAATTTACCTTGTTCAATCTTTGACATCCCACTTTGCTCCTACTGAGCGAGTAATGTAATGATCTATCCGGCCTCACCTTGCAGGCCCACAAGGATGCGGAAATGGATGCTGAGTTGAAAGGGCTCCCCAAAGGCTTCGTCTACAAGGTCAAGTCATTCACCGTTTATGATGTGAATGGCTATCGCTTTCACACAAGAAACTACGAGCGGAGTCGGCCCAATCGGAAAACCACGAATACCGGAGTTCGTACACCCGGCACCAATGAGCACGACTACTACGGCATAGTAGAAGAAATATACGAGCTCAATTTTGAGTGTTGCAAAGCTCCTAATCAAGTCGTATTCAAATGCCATTGGTTCGATCCTAATGTCATGAGAACAGCCCCTGAGATTGGACAAGTCAAAATTCGACAGGATTCTATCTATCAAGGAGAGGATGTCTATATTGTGGTTCAATAGGCCACGCAAGTTTATTATCTCCCATGGGCGTGCCAAAAAGACCCCAATCTTATCGGTTGGTACCTTGTGCAGTTGGTATCGCCGCATAGTAAACTGCCTGTCCCAAACGATGAGGATTACAACTTTGACCCAAACACACGGGAGTTCTATCAACCAGAGGGGCTAGAAGGGAGGTTTGACATAGACATGTTTTCGCTGATGGGCATGGAAGTAGACAATGACATTGATCAGGACGATGGAGATGAGGACGATGGAGAAGAGGTGCAAAATGCTAAGGACTTACAAATGCTTGAGCGATTACAGTTAGGCGATGACAATGATGACAATGATGGAGATGAGCCCGATTTACTCGCCAATATTGATAGTGATGACGACACCTATGATCCAGCCGCTGCCGATCGTGAAGAATATTTCTAATTCATGTAATACTATATTATTATTATTATTATTATTATTATTATTATTATTATTGCAATTATGTTTCATTCATTTTGCATCTCTTTATAAGTACTTGTAATTTAACTGTGCTAATTGGTTTACTCTTTGAAATTGTAGGCACTCGACAAAATGCCGGGCGGAAGGCAGGCCCGCTGGGGGGTCAACTCCCTCTACATGAGGGAGTGCTCACCACCCCGCGCTGAGGAGGACCCCATGCCAGAGCCACCGACAAGGAGGACGAGGAGCGGCCGCCCCCGTGGCCATCCGAGGATGAGGGTGCAGCCGGCTGCCACCCCGTCGGTGGACGAGGACGACCAGGTCGTGGGCCTGCACATAGGAGGGGGTGGCACTTCCTCTGACTCGTCGAACCACGGGGAGGCGGCGATAGCGATAGAAGGGGGTTCCACTTGCACTGCCTCCAGCTCTACTTGCACGGGCCCTCGCAGCTCCCAGCGCGGCCGATCCCACTTCACCGACGCCCGGTGATTCGACCCAGTGGCGACAAGTAAGTATTATTTCACTACTATTTCATATGACATGTTGAAAATCGAACTGGAGACTAACAATTCTTCTTAATGACTCTTGCAGCAACTGGGAAGTTGTGTCCAGAACGGGCCAGCACATCAAAGGCACCCTGGGCCTTCTGATTCGGCAGCACTACCCTGGCATGGTCACCTACGCCTTGGTGACTTCGCCGCCCTAGACGTGGGACCACTTCTACGCCGCCAAGGACAGCGAGTTCAGCACCGTTGCGGCGTGGATCAAGGCCGAGTTCTAGGTGAGTCTTCATCGCACTAAATTGGTCAATACTATGCATTCATTGGTCGTTCTTGAAATAATGAAACGATACATAATGTCTGTATGCAGGACTTCTTTAGGTGTGATGAAGGGTTTGAGGACCGGGTGGCGCGAGTGTAAGACAAGGTCTGTAGGTCCCGACTCTCGGACCTGTACCACGAGACGCGGCTCTAGTGCATCATCAACTACAGTGCCGACATCCTTGGTCAGGTGGTGAGGAAGGCCGATGCTAGGACCAGGACGCTCACCAAGGAGCAGTACCTCTCGGTAAGTATGAAACATTAATACTGACTCCTTCCATGAAGAATAGGTAGGCTTCATTTCATCTTCTGACATATCAATAACTTGATGGCATGCAGCAATGTCCTGATTGGTGTGCTAGGCACCGCCTCTGCTGGGAGGCCATTGTGGATAGGTGGATCTCGGAGGAGTGGGCGGAGAAGCACAACATCCGTTGGGACTGCCGCCTGCAGATGGGTGGGGTGCCACACCACCAAGGCAACCGGAGCCTCAGCGCGTACGCCTAGACATGGGTAATCTTCTTTGTGTTTTCATCTTTATTTATTTATTCTAACGCTCAATTCTCATTACTTGTACTCATCTTTGTGTTTTTCTCGCAGTCCTAGATGCACCAAGGCCAGGAATGCAACGAGTTCATGGCGTACGCCCTGGCACACAAGGGCAAGGCGACGGCCCCAGAAGTCACCTACAACCCGGTGGACGGGCTCGAGGCGTACACCAACGCGAGCGTCCACAGCAAGCTTAGCGAGTACACCTCGACGGCCCACGAGCACCATGGGGAGGACTTCGATCTGGCCACCCAGCCCCTAGACACAGACCTTCTGATGAGGATGGGAGGAGGGAAGCAGCACGGCCGGTACTGGATGGCGAACAGCACAGTCGACTCCGCCTTTGTTCCCAACCTCGCCGAGATTCGAGCAAGGAGCACGAGCTCCTCCCTCCCCATATGCTCTTGGCAGCAGAGCTCACAGCAGCAGATGGCGGAACTCCAAGTTAGTACTGTTTTATTCGTTGTTCATTGCTTTTACACATCTACCTTGCCTTTGCATTGTTTAAACATTGCGGGTGGAATGTTGCAGGCCGACTTGCGGAGGTTGGAGGCCCAGCAGGCGGCCCAGGCGGAGGCCATTCGGCTGGAGATGGAGGCTGTACAAGCCTAGAGGGCGGCCGAGGCGTAGAGGCTGCAGGACATGTTCAGCTTCATGGCGAGCCTTCAGGCCTTGCCAGGTGTGGTCGTGCCCCAGTCGTTGCTCGCTCCAGTTGTGGCTCCTCCTCCTCCTGTAGGGACTCCGGTGAGTATATATGGTTGTTTATTCCTTTAGCTTGTGCGGCCCTCCTGTAGATACTCATGAATTCGCTTCTTCTTTGTGCAGCAATAGTCGGCGGGTTCGAACCGGACTCCTCAAGGTGGCCCTTCTCCACAGGCCGGGTGGACAACTGGCCCTCCTCAAGGTGGCAGTTCACACTCTGGGTGGAGAGGCTGGCAGTAGGTACCGTTGATTTGTTTCTTTTCATGTTGCATGGACTTGTGTTAGACTTAGCCTTATGTTGGACTACTACTAGAGACATATATATATTATGATGGATATTGTCATGGATGATGCGAATGTATGTGATGGATTATGGACAATGGATTTGTATGTGATGTATTATGGATGGTGGATGTGTATGTGATGGGTTATGGATGTGTATGTGATGGAATATGGATGTGTATGTGATATATCCTGTGTTGTGTGTTGATATATATGTGATTTCTTTGTTTGTGCTGATGGAAAGCAAAAAACCAAAAAAAATAGCATTTTTCCCCTCTTTGCCGAGTGCCACACTCGGCAAAGCCCAATTTCCCAGCTTTGCCGAGTGCTAGAGCCATGGCACCTGGCAAAGATTTTTTTTAAAAAAAAAGAAAAAAATTCTTTGCCGAGTGCCGCTGAGGTGGCACTCGGCAAAGAGGCCGTCAGAGTTGACGTCGGATTTTTTTTTGCCGAGTGCTGAGGTGACACTCGGCAAAGGCTTTACCGAGTGCCCGATATGTGGCACTCGGCAAAGAAACCTTTGCCGACGGGTTCTTTGCCGACTGCTCTTTGCCAAGTGCGGCACTCGGCAAAGCCTTTGCTGAGTGTATTTAGGGCTTTGCCGAGTGCCGCAGGCACTCAGCAAAGCGCCTGAATCCAGTAGTGGGTGTTACAGAGTCTCTTCCACCTCATCAGAGCATAGAACATAATTATAGGAGTTACATATTTTCCTACACTGAATATTCCTTATATTTAACTTATCTTTTAAAAGTAATGAGAAGAAAACTTTGTGCCTCAATTGATTGCAACTCTTCCAGAGGCATTTGAAAAATGGATGTACCTCTATATATCCTTTCATATGCTTGCAAGCCTTCCTTGAACTGTAAATGCAATTATTAATTCACCCAAATATATGACCAAGAATCACGCTCTTCTATAAAAAGAAGATCGTCTCGCTGGCCTGCTAGATATTGGAATGTTGAACAAAAGCTTCAAAACATAAAGCCCCCAAAAAAGCTTCAAGACATAACGGGAGGTGGAAGAGGGAATGGAATGCTGGGCAGTTTTTTAGCCTCTTGTAGAGCGAGATTTTTAAAAAAAAAAAATTAGCAGATTACAGGAGTTCAGGATAAGCTGAACTAAGAACCTGATCTGATCTGAGATCATGCAAGCAAAAGAAATTGATTTACATTTTTGGCCAGGGTTTAGCTAATCCAAAGTATTGAAGAATAGATTTGATGATGTCCATCCACCAAAAGGACCCTCTTTTACCATATCCAGGCAGCTACCAATTGCTATAATATAACTTTTCCAAATAAGATAAACCCAAGGAAATCTCCATGATTGAAGAATTTATGTACTTCTTTCATTAGAAGGACCTCATTTTGAGCTTTGAGATTAATCACCCCTAATCCACGTACTTTGGAAGTACAGACCATTTTCCATGCTGCACATGGTGGCTGTTTTCGTTTTGCGTTCAGATAAGATCCATACCAAATAAGATGCATTCTATATTATATTTATCAAGCTGTTTAATGATAGTTTTTCCATGGATCCGTATCGTGTTCAGTATTTCAAATCTTGATGTACTACCTCCATTTCAAAAACAATACAATTCTAGGCACATTCTTTGTTAAAGTATCTAAATTTTTTTGAGGGAAAGCAGAAAGTATCTAAATTTTGACCAAATATATGGGTAAAATATTAACGTTTATGACATCAAATAGGTATACTATAAAAATATATCTCAATACAAATCTAATGATACTTATTTGATAACATAAGTATTGATATATTTTATATATAGTTAGTCAAACTCAAGATACTCAAGAATGCAACATAAACAAGCACAACTTGATGATAAATCCGTGACGATACAATGGTATATATATATATATATATATATATATATATATATATATATATATATATATATATATATATATATATATATATATATCTCAAAAGCTAGACCTTTTATATATACTCCCTCTAGTCACCAATAAGGGACATATATATTCAATGGTAGCATGCATGTTATTTTGTATGTGTTGAGTTTGATTATTTGATAATGACTTGTCTTTTTTCTCTTGAAATATAGTTTAAAAAAAGTATATTCTTGCTATATTTTATAAACATTTTGCAAAACCTATTAGTTAAAGTTTCTTTTGGAGATTATGTCGAAATTTCTAAAAGATCACTCATGTGTGGCCGAAGGAAGCACTATATATCCTTGAATAAATAAGCACTCATGGGCCACCCTTAGTAGATTTTTTTTTCCGGAAGGTACTTATAACACATCTATATATATCTCTTTACATATGTACTTATAACACATCTATATATCTCTTGTATAATATTGCAAGACACGGAGATCATTGTAGACTTCTTAAACTACAACTAATGGTATATATTTCAGCCATGCTTATGCGACCGAGGAACTGAGAAAGAGAGATACCAGAACCTCAGGTACAAAGGTGCACATCCAGAGTGGCACTGTGACTTGGTTTCAGCTACCTAGAGTCTCAGCTCCAGGTTGAGATCCAGATGCTCACCCTGGTCAGCAGTGTCGGCGCTGGTGGCCGCAGGCGCAGCGGAGGCCCTGACCCAATTGAACATGTCGATCGTGCCATCGCAACCAGCCAGCGTGCCATCAGCCACCACCCTGTCCATCTCTAGTGGCCTGATGTTCTCAGGTTCACCGGTGCGAATAGCGCGGCCCGCCTTTGGAGCATTCTCTCTCGAAAGTTTGGGACGACGGCGGTGCCAGTGCCATTCCCGTCACGGCCACCGGCAAACACATGCTCAGCGACCATAGCGCTGCCACCGTGAGACAGCGATGGAAATATGGAATGGACAAAGGTGGCAGCGCTACTGATGCTGCGGTTGACGATCGACGACGACAACGCCGGCTCAGCGATGGTGCCGGCGTGCTGGCCGTCGTAGACGTAGGGGTTCCAGCTGGTGCTTCGCTCCTTTTTGTGGGCATTCTGGTGGCCACCGAGCGCCTGCGACTTCAGGAACGTCTTGTTGCAGAAAAGACAGGGGTAAAGACGACGACGCACGTTCCTGCCGCCCACGTGTCGTCGTCGCCGGAGCTGCCGCAGACCGCCGGTGCCAACGTCAGGGACAGGTCCGCCGCCGCTGCCCCCGCTCGTTGTGGAGCACTAGATGGTAAGCACTCCATGCGCGCAAAAGCGTTTTTGATGTAAGCAATGCAATTTACCTTGCAGTCATGGGTTCTCTCAGCCTCGCTCTCCCGGTCTATCAATATCTATATATATCTACATAAACATTATTGCATCTCAATCGAAGTATATATAACTTTGACGGCGACACATCACCCCCCACATACATTCACCATTTTTTCAAGCTGAAATTGTGCATGGTACATTATTGTTACTCGAACCATGACTTCTAACCCCTTGAACATATATTACGTCCTGACCACTTCAATTATATATATGCAAGTTTATTCAGAGAATGATTCTTATTGTATTCATTTTATAGACTTTGTATAATGGTTGGAAACGCTTCCAGATGCCTACCTAAAATAGCTATTTTTGTTTATTTTATTCGTCCAAGAGCATTATGGTCATTTCGCAAAGCCAACTCACCACCCCCGCCGGCCCACCTCCCGGCCCGCCCACGCACCTGAGCTCCTACGCGAAGGGAAAACGTAGCCGGCCTGCTCGACATCCACCTCCCCGTAACACCGGTGCCCATCCCTTACACTAGCCCCAGCCGTCGCCAGCCTGCCCTCACCCTCGCGCAGGTGCCGTCGTCGCCGGCCATACCTCGCCTGTGCCTAGCTAGCGCCATCGCTCCTCCCTCCTCCCCGGCGCCACCGCCTGACGCGAGCGGCACCTACGCCCACGCCTAGCGCTTTACGACCCGTGGCCCCGCCGGCGCCATCATCGCAGCTGCCGAGGAGACGTGCTTGGCCCCCGCCAGTCTCCCCGTGCCCTCCGTCGACAACGCTTGCCGTGGAGAACTCTCTGATCCGAATCCGATCGAGCTCCAATCGCAGAAGGCCAAGGTTCCCGTCCTCTTCACTTGTTTTGCATTTGATTTATCTCATATAGCATAAACTGGAAATGCAGCAATGCATTTGTTTCCAGTGTATGATCCAGTCACTTGTTTTGCACTTAACGATGGATTCATAAATTCTAAATTTCATTCATCTCACTTGCGGACAATGTCAACGGAATGATATCTTGATTTCAACACTACTAGAGAACAGACTTTAGAACGATGTCCTAATTTAGCATTAGCCTCGGCATTTTTTTCCCCCGGGACTAAAGGTTCCTTTAGTCCCGGTTGGTACTACCAACCGGGACTAAAGGTTCCTGCCCAACGGTCGTCCGCGGGGCAGGGATCTTTAGTCCCGGCTGGTATTACCAACCGGGACTAAAGGTAAACCTTTAGTCCCGGTTGGTAATACCAGTCGGGACTAAAGCTTTTAGTCCCGGTTTGGGTGATGCCCCGGGAATAAAGATTAATCTTTAGTCCCTGGTTTGGCCCCCTAACCGGGACTAATTATACCGGCCTATAGATCAGCTCATTTCTTCCTCCCCGAGCCCGAGCCATTCCATTCAAACTCACTGCCTCTGTTCTTCAGCTTGCTGTTGTTCTTGCTCTCTCCCCCTCCATTGGTGTTGCTCTTCGATTTTGGAGGTAACAAACTTAATCCTCTTATGTTTTATCAGTAGCTTATCTCATTTTGCGATATAGATGCATGTGTAACTTTATATGTTGGACTTTATTATGATTTTATGTCATTTTTAGCTCAAAATCATATGATGATTTGCATATATGTTTGGATAAACAAAAGTTAAATTAGTTCATCAAAATCACTTGATAGTTTAGTATTGCTAGTATATGTAGTACATTTCATGGTTTAGTTAGATAAATAAATATTTTTATTTTTTTTAATATATTACTTTAGAAATGAGAAATTTATAATAGTTTGCAAAAATAAGTATAGAAAGTAACTTGATATGGTGGATTTGATTATGATTTCTATGCCATTTTTAGCTCAAAATCACATGATGATTTACAATAGTAAAATCACTTGATAGTTTGGTATTTTACTATTATACATAGTACATATTTCATGGTTTAGTTAGATAAATAAATAATTTTAGTTTTGTTTAAATATATTATTTTAGAAAATGTGAAATTTACACTAGTTTGCAAAAATAAGTATAGAAAGCAGATGACAACTGGTACCGGATCCTCGGCCTCTCGTTCGGTTGTGAAACGACTGAGGCCAGAACTCCCTCTTATTATCTGCGGCAAGTGTAAGCAGAAGATTGTGATGGAGTACCGAGTCAAGAGACAGGGACCCAACAAGGGTCGTGTTTTCTACAAGTGCCCGGATCGCGATGTGAGTTTCTTACGCATTTGATTATTATGGCTAATTGACCTGCTTTTCTTGAATATTTTTGACTAAATATTTTTTGGCTTTAATTTTAGTGGGAGGGCAATGGATGCGATGGTTGGTATTGGGAGGAAGATTATGCTATATACGTGCAGAATTCGGGTGCACTTGAGGTAGCGGCTGCTGATGATGAGGTAGTAAGCCAACAGGAGAAGTTTATTGATATTCAACAGACGAATGATTTGTCTGTTTTAGTTGCATACGGTCACGAAATAATTATGTTACTGAAGTGCATTGTAGTTTTAGTTTGTTTAGTGATAGTTGGGATTGCTTATGTTGTAGCCAGGCTTAGTTAATTAATCAACCATGTGTGTGTCATCTATGTTGTGTAATAAAATACTTAATTATGTTCAAGGTTTTCATAATTTGTCGTGTAATGCAGATTATGTCACGCCATTGGATGTACAATGCCGATCGCCGCTCCCAAGACTTTATTGAGGGCGTGCACTATTTCTTAGGTGTGGCCGAGGCAAATAAGCGGGATGGTTTCATGTGCTGTCCATATGCCCTATGTAAGAATTTAAAGAAATATTCAAGCTTAATGAGTCTTCATTGACATTTGCTTAAGTCAGGTTTCATGTCAAACTATATATGTTGGACTAAGCATGGAGAAAGCGGGGTCATGATGGAAGAAGGTGAAGGAGAAGATTTAGACATTGATGACATTATTGCTCAGTATGGTGCCTTTGATGATACTACAATGGGAGAGATGAAGAATAGGTAGCGGCAGAAGATGATCTCGGTGATGCTCTTGGCGATGCCATTCGTGATGCACAACAAGAATGCGAAAGTGAAAAAGAGAAAGTTAAGTTCGAGCGCATGCTTGAGGATCATAGGAAGTTGCTATACCCGATGGCCGAAGAAGGGCAAAAAAAGCTGGGTACAACACTGGAATTGCTACAGTGGAAGGCAAAGAATGGTGTATCCGACAAGGCATTTGGGAATTTATTGAACCTCATAAAGAAGATGCTTCCGAAGACAAATGAATTGCCCACCACTACGTACGAAGCAAAAAAGGTTGTCTGCCCTTTGGGATTAAAAATCCAGAAGATACATGCATGTTCTAATGACTGCATCCTCTACCATCGCAATGAATACGAGAATTTGGATGAATGCCCGGCATGTAAAGCATCACGGTATAAGATCAGGCACAATGATCCTAGTGACGTCGAGGGTGAACAACGTCCTAGAAAGAAAATCCCTACCAAGGTTATGTGGTATGCTCCTATAATATCACGCTTAAAACGTTTGTTCAGAAATAAAGACCATGCAAAGTTGTTGCGGTGGCATAAAGAAGACCGTAAGGTAGACAATATGCTGAGACACCCTAGCTGATGGGTCCCAGTGGAGAGCAATAGACAGGGAATTTCCAGAGTTTGCAAATGAGGCTAGAAACTTAAGGTTCGCCTTAAGTACAGATGGTATGAATCCTTTTGGGGAGCAGAGCACTAGTCATAGCACTTGGCTAGTTACTCTATGTATCTACAACCTTCCTCCATGGTTATGCATGAAGCGGAAGTTCATTATGATGCTGATCCTCATCTAAGGTCCGAGGCAACCTGGCAACGACATTGATGTCTATCTGAAGCCATTAGTTGAAGAACTTCTAGTTTTATGGAACAAACCAGGTGTACGTGTCTGGGATGAGTACAAACAAGAATACTTTGACCTACGAGCAATGTTGTTCATAACAATCAATGATTGGCCTGCTTTAAGTAATCTTTTAGGTCAGACAAACAAAGGATATAATGCATGCACACATTGTTTTGATGACCTTGACAGTATATATTTGAAAAGATGTTGAAAGGTCATGTACCTTAGCCATCGTCGATTCCTTCCTTTGAATCACCAAGTAAGAAAGAAAGGGAAGCATTTTAAAGGTAAGCCAGACCACCGGAAGAAGCCTCATAACCGAACCAGGGAAGATGTACTCGCAATGGTCAAGGATGTGAAAGTAGTATTTGGAAAGGGACAAGGCAGCGAATATGTTCTCAAAGATGCTAAGGGACATGCACCCATGTGGAAAAAGAAGTCCATCTTTTGGGAGCTACCTTATTGGCAAGTCCTAGAGGTCCGCAACGTCGACGTGATGCACCTGACAAAGAATCTTTGTGTGAACCTATTAGGATTCATGGGTGTGTACGGGAAGCCAAAGGATTCACTTGAAGCATGCCAGGACTTACAGGGCATGAAAGAACGAGACAACCTTCATCCAGAGAAGACAGATGATGGATGTCATTACTTAAGTCCTGCTAGCTACACGCTTAGCAAAGAAGATAGGGACAGCATGTTCGAATGTCTAAGTAGTATCAAGGTCCCATCAGGATTCTCCTCCAATATAAAGGGTATAATAAATGTGCCAGAGAAGAAATTCCTAAACTTAAAGTCCCACGACTGCCATGTGCTTATGACGCAATTGCTTCCAGTTGCTTTAAGAGGAATTCAACCTCCACATGTACGTCTAGCCATCGTGAAGCTATGTGCTTCCTCAATGCAATTTCTCAGAGGCAATCAATCCAGTGGAACTAGCTACTCTACAGAATGATGTGGTTCAATGTCTTGTCAGCTTTGAGTTGGTGTTCCCTCCATCCTTCTTTAATATCATGACACACCTCCTAGTTTATTTGGTGAAGGAGATTAGTATTCTTGGACCTGTGTTCTTACATAACATGTTCCCCTTCGAGAGGTTTATGAGAGTCTTGAAGAAATATGTGAAAGTACATTCTAAGCCAGAAGGAAGCATCGCCCAGGGCTATGGAACAGAGCAGGTCATTGAGTTCTGTGTTGACTTTATTTCTGACCTTGCCCCTATTGGCGTTCCTAAATCGCAATACGAGGAGAGACTCAGTGGTAAAGGAATTTTAGGGAAGAAAACATATATTGGCATGGAAGATGATTATTTCAATAAAGCACACTACATAGTTCTTCAGAACTCATCATTGGTGCATCCGTACATCGAGATACATAAGGAGTTCTTACGATCCAAGTTTCTAAGGAAGACTGAAGCTTAGATTAGGCATCAGCACATGGAAAGTTTCAGTGGTTGGTTGCGAAAAGAATGTCAAGGCGATGACAATATTGATGAGCAACTGTATTTGTTGGCTAGGCAACCATCGTGGCATATCCTCACGTACCAAGGGTACTGAGATAAATGGGAATACATTTTACACAGTTGCCCAAGATAAAAGGAGCACCAATCAAAATAGTGGTGTTCGCATAGATGGCACAGATCCAAATGGGAATATACAAACATATTATGGCCACATAGAAGAGATATGGGAACTAGACTATGCACCTAATTTTAAAGTCCCTTTGTTCCGGTGCTAATGGGTGAAGCTGACCGGAGGAGGGGTAATAGTCGACAAAGAGTATAGAATGACAACAGTGGACCTCAACAATATTGGGTACAAAGACGAACCATTCGTCCTTGCTACCGATGTGAGTCAGGTGTTCTATGTGAAAGACATGTCTACAAAATCAAAGAGAGGAAAAAACGAAGACATCAACTCAATGATCAATGAGCCAAAGTGCCACATAGTTCTTTTTGGGAAAATAAATATAGTGGGAATTGAAGACAAGTCAGATATGTCAGAAGATTATGAAAGAAATGTCCGAATTCCACCCTTCATAGCGAAGAAATATCAGCATCATGTTAAATGATGAAGACACTCTATGGTTACGACAAGATCATAACCTAAGGGTCAAACGTCAAGAAGAAATTCACTGTTGTGCCCGCATGATACAACGATGCATGTTTAATATATTATATTTTAGAGACAGATATTATGTAATATGTTATGACTTCACATTGTAATATGTTTAATATATGTTTCAAATTTCACAAGTGTGTGATATAGTTTCAGAAAGTCTATATGAGATTCAAGAAAGTCTATATAGGTTCCAATTTGTGATTTTTAAATTTCGACGCCTACAAATCAGCTAAGAAAGAAGTTGGAACAAAAAAAACGGGATTCTCTTAAGAGCGCCGCGAAACAACCGATATCGGACTATGACCGCTCTCTCACCAAGTCATATGAGGCGGCGCAAAAAAAGAAGAGAGTAGAGAAAGGTGTTGCACAACTCGGACAACAATCGCAACAATCAATCCCCCCTTGTCGTTCCTAACGAATATGGTTCAAACTTAAACTTAGTGGAGGAGGTATGCGGCTATGAGTCGTTTCTTCGGTTTTATGAGGACACTGGTTTGAACCTTGCTGAAGTGCTCGCTGAAGGACCATCTGCTCTGGAAGTAGATCCTTACAAGAAATTTGTACTAGGCCAGAGTCTATACAACCCAAAGAAATTAGGTGAACTGGGTACGCAAATGTACCTGCTAAACAGGTGGTACATGTCGACGTCTGATGTGGGACAAATCTATCTTTCTGTCAGAATTAGAAACCACCATTACTTCCGTGGCAATGACATTATCTATGTCGAGCTTCCAGAATTACACCAACTATGCCACCTGGACTCTCTCGACAAAAGTCTCATTAGCTGCTATTGTCTGTAAGTGTGATTATTTTCTACTATATTCACAATTTCTTTATTATATATTCACAATATATATATTCACAATTTTCATGTATGCAGATATGAGATGACAGAACTTAGAAAGAGAAAGGATAATGATGTTGGGTTCGTTGATCCGTATGTCTAGTTTTTGGAACCCTAGATTGTCTCAAATTGAAAAGTTTTGAATACCAAGTTTGTTCAGCTCATCAAGATATACAATTGTTGTTTTGGTCAACTTTCCATTTGAGAAAGTTTAGATGGTTCAAATTTGTGATTTTTAAATTTCGATGTCTACAAACTAGTTTTCGGAATCCTAGATTGTCTCAAATTGAAAAGTTTTGAATACCAAGTTTGTTCATCTCATCAAGATATACAATCCTTATATAGGCCATTTTTTCATTTGAGAAAGTTTGAACAAAATGTAGTTTAAATTTCACAAGTGTGTGATATAGTTTTAGAAAGTCTATATGAGATTCAAGAATTTGTGACTAGTGTTTGATAAAATTTTCTCAAATAGGAAAATGAGCTATGTAACAATTGTAGATCTTGCTGAGATGATCAAACTTGGTATTCAGAGATTTTTCATCTGAGGTCATTTAGTGTCTCATTTGAGCAAGTTTGACCAAGTCCAATTTGGTCAAATGAAAAAACAACACTTTGACTCTAGTATTATGAACTCTAAATGACTTTAAATTGAAACGTTTTGAATACCAAGTTTGTTAAACTCATCAAGATATACAATTGTTGGTTTGGTCAACTTTCCATTTGAGATAGTTTGGATGGTTCAAATTTGTGATTTTTAAATTTTGACGCCTACAAACTAGTGTCTCATTTGAGCAAGTTTGACGTCTAATTTGGTCAAATAAAAAAACAACACTTTGACTCTAGTATTATGAACTCTAAATGACTTCAAATTGAAAAGTTTTGAATACCAAGTTTGTTTAACTCATCAAAATCTACAATTGTTGTTTTGGTCAACTTTCCATTTGAGAAAGTTTGGACGGTTCAAATTTGTGATTTTTAAATTTCGACGCCTACAAACTAGTTTTCAGAACCCTAGATTGTCTCAAATTGAAAAGTTTTGAATACTAAGTTTGTTAAGCTCATCAAGATCTACAATCCTTATATAGGCTATTTTTTCATTTGAGAAAGTTTGAATAAAATGTAGTTCAAATTTCACAACTATGTAACATAGTTTTAGAAAGTCTATATGAGATTTAAGAATTTATGACTAGTGTTTGATAAAACTTTCTCAAATGGGAAAATAAGCTATGTAACAATTGTAGATCTTGCTGAGATGATCAAACTTGGTATTCAAATATTTTTCATCTGAGATCATTTATTGTCTCATTTGAGCAAGTTTGACCAAGTAAAATTTGGTCAAATGAAAAAACAATAGTTTGACTCTAGTATTATGAACTCTAAATGACTTCAAATTGAAACATTTTGAATACCAAGTTTGTTAAACTCATCAAGATATACAATTGTTGGTTTGGTCAACTTTCCATTTTAGAAAGTTTAGATGGTTCAAATTTGTGAGTTTTCAATTTCGATGCCTAAAAACTAGTTTTCGGAACCCTAGATTGCCTCAAATTGAAAAGTTTTGAATACCAAGTTTGTTCAGCTCATCAAGATATACAATTGTTGTTTTGGTCAACTTTCCATTTTAGAAAGTTTAGATAGTTCAAATTTGTGATTTTTAAATTTTGATGCCTACAAACTAGTTTTCGGAACTCTAGATTGTCTCGAATTGAAAAGTTTTGAATACCAAGTTTGTTCAGCTCATCAAGATATACAATCCTTATATAGGCCATTTTTTCATTTGAGAAAGTTTAAACAAAATGTAGTTCAAATTTCACAAGTGTGTGATATAGTTTTAGAAAGTATATGAGATTCAAGAATATGTAACTAGTGTTTTGATAAAAATTTTCTCAAATGGGAAAATGAGCTATATAACAATTGTAGATCTTGCTGAGATGATCAAACTTGGTATTCAGAGATTTTTCATCTGAGGTCATTTATTGTCTCATTTGAGCAAGTTTGACCAAGTCAAATTTGGTCAAATGAAAATATAATAGTTTGACTCTAGTATTATGAACTCTAAATGACTTACAATTGAAACGTTTTGAATACCACGTTTGTTAAACTCATCAAGATCTACAATTGTTATTTTGGTCAACTTTCCATTTGAGATAGTTTGGACGATTCAAATTTGTGATTTTTAAATTTCAACGCCTACAAACTAGTTTTCGGAACCCTAGATTGTCTCAAATTGAAAAGTTTTGAATACCAAGTTTGTTCAGCTCATCAAGATATACAATTGTTGTTTTGGTCAACTTTCCATTTGAGAAAGTTTAGATGGTTCAAATTTGTGATTTTTAAATTTCGATGTCTACAAACTAGTTTTCGGAACCCTAGATTGTCTCAAATTGAAAAGTTTTGAATACCAAGTTTGTTCACCTCATCAAGATATACAATCCTTCTATAGGCTATTTTTTCATTTGAGAATGTTTGAACAAAATATAGTTCAAATTTCACAAGTGTGTGATATAGTTTTAGAAAGTCTATATGAGATTCAAGAATTTATGACTAGTGTTTGATAAAATTATCTCAAATAGGAAAATGAGCTATGTAACAATTGTAGATCTTACTGAGATGATCAAACTTGGTATTCAGAGATTTTTCATCTGAGGTCATTTAGTGTCTCATTTGAGCAAGTTTGACCAAGTCCAATTTGGTCAAATAAAAAACAACACTTTGACTCTAGTATTATGAACTCTAAATTACTTCAAATTGAAAAGTTTTGAATACCAAGTTTGTTCAGCTCATCAAGATATACAATTGTTGTTTTGGTCAACTTTCCATTTGAGAAAGTTTAGATGGTTCAAATTTGTGATTTTTAAATTTCGATGTCTTCAAACTAGTTTTCGGAACCCTAGATTGTCTCAAATTGAAAAGTTTTGAATACCAAGTTTGTTCATCTCATCAACATATACAATCCTTACATAGGCCATTTTTTCATTTGAGAAAGTTTGAACAAAATGCAGTTCAAATTTCACAAGTGTGTGATATAGTTTTAGAAAGTCTATATGAGATTCAAGAATTTGTGACTAGTGTTTGATAAAATTTTCTCAAATAGGAAAATGATCTATGTAACAATTGTAGATCTTGCTGAGATGATCAAACTTGGTATTCAAAGATTTTTCATCTGAGGTCATTTAGTGTCTTATTTGAGCAAGTTTGACCAAGTCCAATTTGGTCAAATGAAAAAACAACACTTTGACTCTAGTATTATGAACTCTAAATGACTTCAAATTGAAAAGTTTTGAATACCAAGTTTGTTAAACTCATCAAGATCAAGATCTACAATTGTTGTTTTGGTCAACATTCCATTTAAAAAAGTTTGGATGGTTCAAATTTGTGATTGTTAAATTTCGACGCCTATAAACTAGTTTTCAGAACCCTAGATTGTCTCAAATTGAAAAGTTTTGAATACTAAGTTTGTTCAGCTCATCAAGATCTAAAATCCTTATATAGGCTATTTTTTCATTTGAGAAAGTTTGAACAAAATGTAGTTCAAATTTCACAACTGTGTGACATAGTTTTAGAAAGTCTATATGAGATTCAAGAATTTGTGACTAGTGTTTGATAAAACTTTCTCAAATGGGAAAATGAGTTATGTAACAATTGTAGATCTTGCTGAGATAATCAAACTTGGTATTCAGATATTTTTCATCTGAGGTCATTTATTGTCTCATTTGAGCAAGTTTGACCAAGTAAAATTTGGTCAAATGAAAAAACAATAGTTTGACTCTAGTATTATGAACTCTAAATGACTTCAAATTGAAACGTTTTGAATACCAAGTTTGTTAAACTCATCAAGATATACAATTGTTGGTTTGGTCAACTTTCCATTTGAGATAGTTTGGACGGTTCAAATTTGTGATTTTTAAATTTTGACACCTACAAACTAGTTTTCGGAACCCTAGATTGTCTCAAATTGAAAAGTTTTGAATACCAAGTTTGTTCAGCTCATCAAGATATACAATTGTTGTTTTGGTCAACTTTCCATTTTAGAAAGTTTAGATGGTTCAAATTTGTGAGTTTTCAATTTCGATGCCTACAAACTAGTTTTCGGAACCCTAGATTGCCTCAAATTGAAAAGTTTTGAATACCAAGTTTGTTCAGCTCATCAAGATATACAATTGTTGTTTTGGTCAACTTTCCATTTTAGAAAGTTTAGATAGTTCAAATTTGTGATTTTTAAATTTTGATGCCTACAAACTAGTTTTCGGAACTCTAGATTGTCTCGAATTGAAAAGTTTTGAATACCAAGTTTGTTCAGCTCATCAAGATATACAATCCTTATATAGGCCATTTTTTCATTTGAGAAAGTTTGAACAAAATGTAGTTCAAATTTCACAAGTGTGTGATATAGTTTTAGAAAGTATATGAGATTCAAGAATATGTAACTAGTGTTTTGATAAAAATTTTCTCAAATGGGAAAATGAGCTATATAACAATTGTAGATCTTGCTGAGATGATCAAACTTGGTATTCAGAGATTTTTCATCTGAGGTCATTTATTGTCTCATTTGAGCAAGTTTGACCAAGTCAAATTTGGTCAAATGAAAATATAATAGTTTGACTCTAGTATTATGAACTCTAAATGACTTACAATTGAAACGTTTTGAATACCACGTTTGTTAAACTCATCAAGATCTACAATTGTTGTTTTGGTCAACTTTCCATTTGAGATAGTTTGGACGATTCAAATTTGTGATTTTTAAATTTCAACGCCTACAAACTAGTTTTCGGAACCCTAGATTGTCTCAAATTGAAAAGTTTTGAATACCAAGTTTGTTCAGCTCATCAAGATATACAATTGTTGTTTTGGTCAACTTTCCATTTTAGAAAGTTTAGATGGTTCAAATTTGTGATTTTTCAATTTTGATGCCTACAAACTAGTTTTCGGAACCCTAGATTGTCTCAAATTGAAAAGTTTTGAATACCAAGTTTGTTCAGCTCATCAAGATATACAATTGTTGTTTTGGTCAACTTTCCATTTTAGAAAGTTTAGATAGTTGAAATTTGTGATTTTTAAATTTTGATGCCTACAAACTAGTTTTCGGAACTCTAGATTGTCTCAAATTGAAAAGTTTTGAATACCAAGTTTGTTCAGCTCATCAAGATATACAATCCTTATATAGGCCATTTTTTCATTTGAGAAAGTTTGAACAAAATGTAGTTCAAATTTCACAAGTGTGTGATATAGTTTTAGAAAGTATATGAGATTCAAGAATATGTAACTAGTGTTTTGATAAAAATTTTCTCAAATGGGAAAATGAGCAATGTAACAATTGTAGATCTTGCTGAGATGATCAAACTTGGTATTCAGAGATTTTTCATCTGAGGTCATTTATTGTCTCATTTGAGCAAGTTTGACCAAGTCAAATTTGGTCAAATGAAAATATAATAGTTTGACTCTAGTATTATGAACTCTAAATGACTTACAATAGAAACGTTTTGAATACCACGTTTGTTAAACTCATCAAGATCTACAATTGTTGTTTTGGTCAACTTTCCATTTGAGATAGTTTGGACGGTTCAAATTTATGATTTTTAAATTTCAACGCCTACAAACTAGTTTTCGGAACCCTAGATTGTCTCAAATTGAAAAGTTTTGAATACCAAGTTTGTTCAGCTCATCAAGATATACAATTGTTGTTTTGGTCAACTTTCCATTTGAGAAAGTTTAGATGGTTCAAATTTGTGATTTTTAAATTTCGATGTCTACAAACTAGTTTTCGGAACCCTAGATTGTCTCAAATTGAAAAGTTTTGAATACCAAGTTTGTTCACCTCATCAAGATATACAATCCTTCTATAGGCTATTTTTTCATTTGAGAATGTTTGAACAAAATATAGTTCAAATTTCACAAGTGTGTGATATAGTTTTAGAAAGTCTATATGAGATTCAAGAATTTATGACTAGTGTTTGATAAAATTATCTCAAATAGGAAAATGAGCTATGTAAAAATTGTAGATCTTACTGAGATGATCAAACTTGGTATTCAGAGATTTTTCATCTGAGGTCATTTAGTGTCTCATTTGAGCAAGTTTGACCAAGTCCAATTTGGTCAAATAAAAAAACAACACTTTGACTCTAGTATTATGAACTCTAAATTACTTCAAATTGAAAAGTTTTGAATACCAAGTTTGTTCAGCTCATCAAGATATACAATTGTTGTTTTGGTCAACTTTCCATTTGAGAAAGTTTAGATGGTTCAAATTTGTGATTTTTAAATTTCGATGTCTTCAAACTAGTTTTCGGAACCCTAGATTGTCTCAAATTGAAAAGTTTTGAATACCAAGTTTGTTCATCTCATCAACATATACAATCCTTACATAGGCCATTTTTTCATTTGAGAAAGTTTGAACAAAATGCAGTTCAAATTTCACAAGTGTGTGATATAGTTTTAGAAAGTCTATATGAGATTCAAGAATTTGTGACTAGTGTTTGATAAAATTTTCTCAAATAGGAAAATGATCTATGTAACAATTGTAGATCTTGCTGAGATGATCAAACTTGGTATTCAAAGATTTTCTTCTGAGGTCATTTAGTGTCTCATTTGAGCAAGTTTGACCAAGTCCAATTTGGTCAAATGAAAAAACAACACTTTGACTCTAGTATTATGAACTCTAAATGACTTCAAATTGAAAAGTTTTGAATACCAAGTTTGTTAAACTCATCAAGATCTACAATTGTTGTTTTGGTCAACATTCCATTTAAAAAATTTTGGATGGTTCAAATTTGTGATTGTTAAATTTCGACGCCTACAAACTAGTTTTCAGAACCCTAGATTGTCTCAAATTGAAACGTTTTGAATACTAAGTTTGTTCAGCTCATCAAGATCTAAAATCCTTATATAGGCTATTTTTTCATTTGAGAAAGTTTGAACAAAATGTAGTTCAAATTTCACAACTGTGTGACATAGTTTTAGAAAGTCTATATGAGATTCAAGAATTTGTGACTAGTGTTTGATAAAACTTTCTCAAATGGGAAAATGAGTTATGTAACAATTGTAGATCTTGCTGAGATAATCAAACTTGGTATTCAGATATTTTTCATCTGAGGTCATTTATTGTCTCATTTGAGCAAGTTTGACCAAGTAAAATTTGGTCAAATGAAAAAACAATAGTTTGACTCTAGTATTATGAACTCTAAATGACTTCAAATTGAAACGTTTTGAATACCAAGTTTGTTAAACTCATCAAGATATACAATTGTTGGTTTGGTCAACTTTCCATTTGAGATAGTTTGGACGGTTCAAATTTGTGATTTTTAAATTTTGACACCTACAAACTAGTTTTCGGAACCCTAGATTGTCTCAAATTGAAAAGTTTTGAATACCAAGTTTGTTCAGCTCATCAAGATATACAATTGTTGTTTTGGTCAACTTTCCATTTTAGAAAGTTTAGATGGTTCAAATTTGTGATTTTTAAATTTTGATGCCTACAAACTAGTTTTTGGAACCCTAGATTGTCTCAAATTGAAAAGTTTTGAATACCAAGTTTGTTCAGCTCATCAAGATATACAATTGTTGTTTTGGTCAACTTTCCATTTTAGAAAGTTTAGCTAGTTCAAATTTGTGATTTTTAAATTTCGATGCCTACAAACTGTTTTCAGAACCCTAGATTGTCTCAAATTGAAAAGTTTTGAATACCAAGTTTGTTCAGCTCATCAAGATATACAATCCTTATATAGGCCATTTTTCATTTGAGAAAGTTTAAATAAAATGTAATTCAAATTTCACAAGTGTGTGATGTAGTTTTAGAAAGTATATGAGATTCAAGAATTTGTAACTAGTGTTTGATAAAAACTTTCTCAAATAGAAAAATGAGCTATGTAACAATTGTAGATCTCGCTGAGATGATCAAACTTGGTATTCAGAGTTTTTTTCATCTGAGGTCATTTAGTGTCTCATTTGAGCAAGTTTGACCAAGTCAAATTTGGTCAAATAAAAAACAACACTTTGACTCTAGTATTATGAACTCTAAATGACTTCAAATTGAAAAGTTTTGAATACCAAGTTTGTTCAACTCATCAAGATCTACAATTGTTGTTTTGGTCAACTTTCCATTTGAGATAGTTTGGATGGTTCAAATTTGTGATTTTTAAATTTTCGACGCCTACAAACTAGTTTTCGGAACCCTAGATTGTCTCAAATTGAAAAGTTTTGAATACCAAGTTTGTTCAGCTCATCAACATATACAATCCTTACATAGGCCATTTTTTCATTTGAGAAAGTTTGAACAAAATGCAGTTCAAATTTCACAAGTGTGTGATATAGTTTTAGAAAGTCTATATGAGATTCAAGAATTTGTGACTAGTGTTTGATAAAATTTTCTCAAATAGGAAAATGATCTATGTAACAATTGTAGATCTTGCTGAGATGATCAAACTTGGTATTCAAAGATTTTCTTCTGAGGTCATTTAGTGTCTCATTTGAGCAAGTTTGACCAAGTCCAATTTGGTCAAATGAAAAAACAACACTTTGACTTTAGTATTATGAACTCTAAATGACTTCAAATTGAAAAGTTTTGAATACCATGTTTGTTAAACTCATCAAGATCTACAATTGTTGTTTTGGTCAACTTTCCATTTGAGAAAGTTTGGACGGTTCAAATTTGTGATTTTTAAATTTCGATGCCTACAAACTAGTTTTCAGAACCCTAGATTGTCTCAAATTGAAAAGTTTTGAATACCTAAGTTTGTTCAGATCATCAAGATCTAAAATCCTTATATAGGCTATTTTTTCATTTGAGAAAGTTTGAACAAAATGTTAGTTCAAATTTCACAAGTGTGTGACATAGTTTTAGAAAGTCTATATGAGATTCAAGAATTTGTGACTAGTGTTTGATAAAACTTTCTCAATGGAAAAATGAGCTATGTAACAATTGTAGAGTCTTGCTGAGATGATCAAACTTGGTATTCAGAGTATTTTTCATCTGAGGTCATTTAGTGTCTCATTTGAGCAAGTTTGACCAAGTCAAAATTTTGGGTCAAATGAAAAAACAATACTTTGACTCTAGTATTATGAACTCTAAATGACTTCAAATTGAAACGTTTTGAATACCAAGTTTGTTCAACTCATCAAGATCTACATTGTTGTTTTGGTCAACTTTCCATTTGAGATAGTTTGGAGATGCCTCAAATTGAAAAGTTTTGAATTACCAAGTTTGTTAAAGCTCATAACGAGATCTACACAATTGTTGTTTTGTTCAACCTTTCCATTTTAGAAAGTTTAGGATAGGTTCAAATTGTGATTTTTAAATTTCGACTGCCTACAAACTAGTTTTCGGAACCCTAGATTGTCTCAAATTGAAAAGTTTTGAATACCAAGTGATTCAGCTCATCAAGATATACAATCCTTATATAGGCCATTTTTTCATTTGAGAAAGGCTTGAACAAAATGTAGTTCAAATTTCACAAGTGTGTGATATAGTTTTAGAAAGTATATGAGATTCAAGAATATGTGAACTAGTGTTTTGATAAAAATTGTCTCAAATGGGAAAATGAGCTATGTAACAATTGTAGATCTTTGCTGAGATGATCAAACTTGTATTCAGAGCTTTTTCATCTGAGGTCATTTAGTGTCTCATTTGAGCAAGTTTGACCAAGTCAAATTTGGTCAAATGAAAATATAATAGTTGACTCTAGTATTATGAACTCTAAATGACTTACAATAGAAACGTTTTGAATACCACGTTTGTTAAACTCATCAAGATCTACAATTGTTGTTTTGGTCAACTTTCCATTTGAGATGATCAAACTTGGTATTCAGAGATTTTTCATCTGAGGTCATTTAGTGTCTCATTTGAGCAAGTTTGACCAAGTCCAATTTGGTCAAATGAAAAAACAACACTTTGACTCTAGTATTATGAACTCTAAATGACTTCAAATTGAAAAGTTTTAAATACCAAGTTTGTTAAACTCATCAAGATCTACAATTATTGTTTTGGTCAACTTTCCATTTGAGAAAGTTTGGACGGTTCAAATTTATGATTTTTAAATTTCGACGCCTATAAACTAGTTTTCAGAACCCTAGATTGTCTCAAATTGAAAAGTTTTGAATACTAAGTTTGTTCAGCTCATCAAGATCTAAAATCCTTATATAGGCTATTTTTTCATTTGAGAAAGTTTGAACAAAATATAGTTCAAATTTCACAACTGTGTGACATAGTTTTAGGAAGTCTATATGAGATTCAAGAATTTGTGACTAGTGTTTGATAAAACTTTCTCAAATGGGGAAATGAGCTATGTAACAATTGTAGATCTTGCTGAGATGATCAAACTTGATATTCAGATATTTTTCATCTGAGGTCATTTATTGTCTCATTTGAGCAAGTTTGACCAAGTAAAATTTGGTCAAATGAAAAAACAATAGTTTGACTCTAGTATTATGAACTCTAAATGACTTCAAATTGAAACGTTTTGAATACCAAGTTTGTTAAACTCATCAAGATATATAATTGTTGGTTTGGTCAACTTTCCATTTGAGATAGTTTGGATGGTTCAAATTTGTGATTTTTAAATTTTGACGCCTACAAACTAGTGTCTCATTTGAGCAAGTTTGACCAAGTCCAATTTGGTCAAATAAAAAAACAACACTTTGACTCTAATATTATGAACTCTAAATGACTTCAAATTGAAAAGTTTTGAATACCAAGTTTGTTAAACTCATCAAGATCTACAATTGTTGTTTTGGTCAACTTTCCATTTGAGAAAGTTTGGACGGATCAAATTTGTGATTTTTAAATTTTGACGCATACAAACTAGTTTTCAGAACCCTAGATTGTCTCAAATTGAAAAGTTTTGAATACTAAGTTTGTTCAGCTCATCAAGATCTACAATCCTTATATAGGCTATTTTTCATTTGAAAAAGTTTCAATAAAATGTAGTTCAAATTTCATAACTATGTAACATAGTTTTGGAAAGTCTATATGAGATTCAAGAATTTATGACTAGTGTTTGATAAAACTTTCTCAAATGGGAAAATAAGCTATGTAACAATTGTAGATCTTGCTGAGATGATCAAACTTGGTATTCATATATTTTTCATCTGAGGTCATTTATTGTCTCATTTGAGCAAGTTTGACCAAGTAAAATTTAGTCAAATGAAAAAATAATAGTTTGACTCTAGTATTATGAACTCTAAATGACTTCAAATTGAAACGTTTTGAATACCAAGTTTGTTAAACTCATCAAGATCTACAATTGTTGTTTTGGTCAACTTTCCATTTGAGATAGTTTGGATGGTTCAAATTTGTGATTTTTAAATTTCGAACGCTACAAACTAGTTTTCGGAACCCTAGATTGTCTCAAATTGAAAAGTTTTGAATACCAAGTTTGTTCAGCTCATCAAGATCTACAATCCTTATATAGGCTATTTTTTCATTTGAGAAAGTTTGAACAAAATGTAGTTCAAATTTCACAAGTGTGTGACATAGTTTAGAAAGTCTATATGAGATTCAAGAATTTGTGACTAGTGTTTGATAAAACTTTCTCAAATGGGAAAATGAGCTATGTAACAATTGTAGATCTTGCTGAGATGATCAAACTTGGTATTCAGAGTTTTTTCATCTGAGGTCATTTAGTGTCTCATTTGAGCAAGTTTGACCAAGTCAAATTTGGTCAAATGAAAAAACAACACTTTGACTCTAGTATTATGAACTCTAAATGACTTCAAATTGAAAAGTTTTGAATACCAAGTTTGTTCAACTCATCAAGATCTACAATTGTTGTTTTGGTCAACTTTCCATTTGAGATAGTTTGGATGGTTCAAATTTGTGATTTTTAAATTTCGACGTCTACAAACTAGTTTTCGGAACCCTAGATTGTCTCAAATTGAAAAGTTTTGAATACCAAGTTTGTTCAGCTCATCAAGATCTACAATCCTTGTATAGGCTATTTTTTCATTTGAGAAAGTTTGAATAAAATGTAGTTCAAATTTCACAAGTGTGTGATATAGTTTTAGAAAGTCTATATGAGATTCAAGAATTTGTGACTACTGTTTGATAAAATTTTCTCAAATAGGAAAATGAGCTATGTAACAATTGTAGATCTTGCTGAGATGATCAAACTTGGTATTCAGAGATTTTTCATCTGAGGTCATTTATTGTCTCATTTGAGCAAGTTTGACCAAGTCAAATTTGGTCAAATGAAAAAATAATAGTTTGACTCTAGTATTATGAACTCTAAATGACTTACAATTGAAACGTTTTGAATACCACGTTTGTTAAACTCATCAAGATCTACAATTATTGTTTTGGTCAACTTTCCATTTGAGATAGTTTGGACAGTTCAAATTTATGATTTTTAAATTTCGACGCGTACAAACTAGTTTTCGGAACCCTAGATTGTCTCAAATTGAAAAATTTTGAATACCAAGTTTGTTCAGCTCATCAAGATATACAATTGTTGTTTTGGTCAACTTTCCATTTGAGAAAGTTTAGATGGTTCAAATTTGTGATTTTTAAATTTCGATGTCTACAAACTAGTTTTCGAAACCCTAGATTGTCTCTAATTGAAAAGTTTTGAATACCAAGTTTGTTCATCTCATCAAGATATACAGTCCTTATACAGGCCATTTTTTCATTTAAGAAAGTTTGAACAAAATGTAGTTCAAATTTCACAAGTGTGTGATATAGTTTTAGAAAGTGTGAGATTCAAGAATTTGTGACTAGTGTTTGATAGAATTTTCTCAAATAGGAAAATGAGCTATGTAACAGTTGTAGATCTTGCTGAGATGATCAAACTTGGTATTCAGAGATTTTTCATCTGAGGTCATTTAGTGTCTCATTTGAGCAAGTTTGACCAAGTCCAATTTGGTCAAATGAAAAAACAACACTTTGACTCTAGTATTATGAACTCTAAATGACTTCAAATTGAAACGTTTTGAATACCAAGTTTGTTCAACTCATCAAGATCTACAATTGTTGTTTTGGTCAACTTTCCATTTGAGATAGTTCGGACGGTTCAAATTTGTGATTTTTAAATTTTAACGCCTACAAACTAGTTTTCGGAACCCTAGATTGTCTCAAATTGAAAAGTTTTGAATACCAAGTTTGTTCAGCTCATCAATATCTACAATCCTTATATAGGCTATTTTTTCATTTGAGAAAGTTTGAACAAAATGTAGTTCAAATTTCATAAGTGTGTGACATAGTTTTAGAAAGTCTATATGAGATTCAAGAATTTGTGACTAGTGTTTGATAAAACTTTCTCAAATGGGAAAATGAGCTATGTAACAATTGTAGATCTTGCTGAGATGATCAAACTTGGTATTCAGAGATTTTTCATCTGAGGTTATTTAGTGTCTCATTTGAGCAAGTTTGACCAAGTCAAATTTGGTCAAATGAAAAAAACAACACTTTGACTCTAGTATTATGAACTCTAAATGACTTCAAATTGAAAAGTTTTGAATACCAAGTTTGTTCAACTCATCAAGATCTACAATTGTTGTTTTGGTCAACTTTCCATTTGAGATAGTTTGGATGGTTCAAATTTGTGATTTTTAAATTTCGACGTCTACAAACTAGTTTTCGGAACCCTAGATTGTCTCAAATTGAAAAGTTTTGAATACCAAGTTTGTTCAGCTCATCAAGATCTACAATCCTTATATAGGCCATTTTTTCATTTGAGAAAGTTTGAACAAAATGTAGTTCAAATTTCACAAGTGTGTGACATAGTTTTAGAAAGTCTATATGAGATTCAAGAATTTGTGACTAGTGTTTGATAAAACTTTCTCAAATGGGAAAATGAGCTATGTAACAATTGTAGATCTTGCTGAGATGATCAAACTTGGTATTCAGAGATTTTCATCTGAGGTCATTTAGTTTCTCATTTGAGCAAGTTTGACCAAGTCCAATTTGGTCAAATGAAAAAACAACACTTTGACTCTAGTATTATGAACTCTAAATGACTTTAAATTGAAACATTTTGAATACCAAGTTTGTTAAACTCATCAAGATATACAATTGTTGGTTTGGTCAACTTTCCATTTGAGATAGTTTGGATGGTTCAAATTTGTGATTTTTAAATTTTGACGCCTACAAACTAGTGTCTCATTTGAGCAAGTTTGACCAAGTAAAATTTAGTCAAATGAAAAAACAATAGTTTGACTCTAGTATTATGAACTCTAAATGACTTCAAATTGAAACGTTTTGAATACCAAGTTTGTTAAACTCATCAAGATCTACAATTGTTGTTTTGGTCAACTTTCTATTTGAGATAGTTTGGACGGTTCAAATTTGTGATTTTTAAATTTCGACGCTTACAAACTAGTTTTGGAAAGTAGTTGTTCAACTCAACTAGTTTTCGAACCCTAGATTGTCTCAAATTGAAAAGTTTTGAATACCAAGTTTGTTCAGCTCATCAAGATCTACAATCCTTATATAGGCTATTTTTTCATTTGAGAAAGTTTGAACAAAATGTAGTTCAAATTTCACAAGTGTGTGACATAGTTTTCAGAAAGTCTATATGAGATTCAAGAATTTGTGACTAGTGTTTGATAAAACTTTCTCAAATGGGAAAATGAGCTATGTAACAATTGTAGATCTTGCTGAGACTGATCAAACTTGGTATTCAGAGTTTTTTCATCTGAGGTCATTTAGTGTCTCATTTGAGCAAGTTTGACCAAGTCAAATTTGGTCAAATGAAAAAACAACACTTTGACTCTAGTATTATGAACTCTAAATGACTTCAAATTGAAAAGTTTTGAATACCAAGTTTGTTCAACTCATCAAGATCTACAATTGTTGTTTTGGTCAACTTTCCATTTGAGATAGTTTGGACGGTTCAAATTTGTGATTTTTAAATTTCGACGCCTTACAAACTAGTTTTCGGAACCCTAGATTGTCTCAAATTGAAAAGTTTTGAATACCAAGTTTGTTCAGCTCATCAAGATCTACAATCCTTATATAGGCTATTTTTTCATTTGAGAAAGTTTGAACAAAATGTAGTTCAAATTTCACAAGTGTGTGACATAGTTTCAGAAAGTCTATATGAGATTCAAGAATTTGTGACTAGTGTTTGATAAAACTTTCTCAAATGGGAAAATGAGCTATGTAACAATTGTAGATCTTGCTGAGATGATCAAACTTGGTATTCAGAGTTTTTTCATCTGAGGTCATTTAGTGTCTCATTTGAGCAAGTTTGACCAAGTCAAATTTGGTCAAATGAAAAAACAACACTTTGACTCTAGTATTATGAACTCTAAATGACTTCAAATTGAAAAGTTTTGAATACCAAGTTTGTTCAACTCATCAAGATCTACAATTGTTGTTTTGGTCAACTTTCCATTTGAGATAGTTTGGACGGTTCAAATTTGTGATTTTTAAATTTCGACGTTTACAAACTAGTTTTCGGAACCCTAGATTGTCTCAAATTGAAAAGTTTTGAATACCAAGTTTGTTCAGCTCATCAAGATCTACAATCCTTATATAGGCTATTTTTTCATTTGAGAAAGTTTGAACAAAATGTAGTTCAAATTTCACAAGTGTGTGACATAGTTTCAGAAAGTCTATATGAGATTCAAGAATTTGTGACTAGTGTTTGATAAAACTTTCTCAAATGGGAAAATGAGCTATGTAACAATTGTAGATCTTGCTGAGACTGATCAAACTTGGTATTCAGAGTTTTTTCATCTGAGGTCATTTAGTGTCTCATTTGAGCAAGTTTGACCAAGTCAAATTTGGTCAAATGAAAAAACAACACTTTGACTCTAGTATTATGAACTCTAAATGACTTCAAATTGAAAAGTTTTGAATACCAAGTTTGTTCAACTCATCAAGATCTACAATTGTTGTTTTGGTCAACTTTCCATTTGAGATAGTTTGGATGGTTCAAATTTGTGATTTTTAAATTTCGACGTTTACAAACTAGTTTTCGGAACCCTAGATTGTCTCAAATTGAAAAGTTTTGAATACCAAGTTTGTTCAGCTCATCAAGATCTACAATCCTTATATAGGCTATTTTTTCATTTGAGAAAGTTTGAACAAAATGTAGTTCAAATTTCACAAGTGTGTGACATAGTTTCAGAAAGTCTATATGAGATTCAAGAATTTGTGACTAGTGTTTGATAAAACTTTCTCAAATGGGAAAATGAGCTATGTAACAATTGTAGATCTTGCTGAGATGATCAAACTTGGTATTCAGAGTTTTTTCATCTGAGGTCATTTAGTGTCTCATTTGAGCAAGTTTGACCAAGTCAAATTTGGTCAAATGAAAAAACAACACTTTGACTCTAGTATTATGAACTCTAAATGACTTCAAATTGAAAAGTTTTGAATACCAAGTTTGTTCAACTCATCAAGATCTACAATTGTTGTTTTGGTCAACTTTCCATTTGAGATAGTTTGGATGGTTCAAATTTGTGATTTTTAAATTTCGACGTTTACAAACTAGTTTTCGGAACCCTAGATTATCTCAAATTGAAAAGTTTTGAATACCAAGTTTGTTCAGCTCATCAAGATCTACAATCCTTATATAGGCTATTTTTTCATTTGAGAAAGTTTGAACAAAATGTAGTTCAAATTTCACAAGTGTGTGACATAGTTTCAGAAAGTCTATATGAGATTCAAGAATTTGTGACTAGTGTTTGATAAAACTTTCTCAAATGGGAAAATGAGCTATGTAACAATTGTATATCTTGCTGAGATGATCAAACTTGGTATTCAGAGTTTTTTCATCTGAGGTCATTTAGTGTCTCATTTGAGCAAGTTTGACCAAGTCAAATTTGGTCAAATGAAAAAACAACACTTTGACTCTAGTATTATGAACTCTAAATGACTTCAAATTGAAAAGTTTTGAATACCAAGTTTGTTCAACTCATCAAGATCTACAATTGTTGTTTTGGTCAACTTTCCATTTGAGATAGTTTGGATGGTTCAAATTTGTGATTTTTAAATTTCGACGTTTACAAACTAGTTTTCGGAACCCTAGATTGTCTCAAATTGAAAAGTTTTGAATACCAAGTTTGTTCAGCTCATCAAGATCTACAATCCTTATATAGGCTATTTTTTCATTTGAGAAAGTTTGAACAAAATGTAGTTCAAATTTCACAAGTGTGTGACATAGTTTCAGAAAGTCTATATGAGATTCAAGAATTTGTGACTAGTGTTTGATAAAACTTTCTCAAATGGGAAAATGAGCTATGTAACAATTGTAGATCTTGCTGAGATGATCAAACTTGGTATTCAGAGTTTTTTCATCTGAGGTCATTTAGTGTCTCATTTGAGCAAGTTTGACCAAGTCAAATTTGGTCAAATGAAAAAACAACACTTTGACTCTAGTATTATGAACTCTAAATGACTTCAAATTGAAAAGTTTTGAATACCAAGTTTGTTCAACTCATCAAGATCTACAATTGTTGTTTTGGTCAACTTTCCATTTGAGATAGTTTGGACTGGTTCAAATTTGTGATTTTTAAATTTCGACGCTTACAAACTAGTTTTCGGAACCCTAGATTGTCTCAAATTGAAAAGTTTTGAATACCAAGTTTGTTCAGCTCATCAAGATCTACAATCCTTATATAGTCCATTTTTTCATTTGAGAAAGTTTGAACAAAATGTAGTTCAAATTTCACAAGTGTGTGACATAGTTTCAGAAAGTCTATATGAGATTCAAGAATTTGTGACTAGTGTTTGATAAAACTTTCTCAAATGGGAAAATGAGCTATGTAACAATTGTAGATCTTGCTGAGATGATCAAACTTGGTATTCAGAGTTTTTTCATCTGAGGTCATTTAGTGTCTCATTTGAGCAAGTTTGACCAAGTCAAATTTGGTCAAATGAAAAAACAACACTTTGACTCTAGTATTATGAACTCTAAATGACTTCAAATTGAAAAGTTTTGAATACCAAGTTTGTTCAACTCATCAAGATCTACAATTGTTGTTTTGGTCAACTTTCCATTTGAGATAGTTTGGACGGTTCAAATTTGTGATTTTTAAATTTCGACGTTTACAAACTAGTTTTCGGAACCCTAGATTGTCTCAAATTGAAAAGTTTTGAATACCAAGTTTGTTCAGCTCATCAAGATCTACAATCCTTATATAGGCTATTTTTTCATTTGAGAAAGTTTGAACAAAATGTAGTTCAAATTTCACAAGTGTGTGACATAGTTTCAGAAAGTCTATATGAGATTCAAGAATTTGTGACTAGTGTTTGATAAAACTTTCTCAAATGGGAAAATGAGCTATGTAACAATTGTAGATCTTGCTGAGATGATCAAACTTGGTATTCAGAGT